>NC_056746.1:153377971-153380471 GCF_019279795.1 Protopterus annectens | reverse complement strand
AATACGAATAAACTGACCTCTTGCCATATTGACTTTCATGAACCGAGGATGCATACTAGTGAAATCTAAGTAGTTGTTTCTAAAAGTCTTTTTTCTATGAATAGTGGACTTCCATAACAAATTGGAGGAATCTAAAGAAATGCAAGTATCCAGAAAATCAGCTTGTTTTCCACAGGAAGCAAGTTTGAATTTAAGGAAAGGGATAGAGTCAGCAATAGAGTTAAGAAAGTTATGCAAGTCAGATTCACCACCTTCCCAAACAAAAAACACATCATCTATGTATCTTCTATAAGTTTTAACAAATTTAAAATCAGGTAGATGTACAAGGGAATTCATTTCCCAAGCTGCCAAAACCAAATTAGCAAAGGCAGGGGCCATCTTTGACCCCATAGCCACTCCACGGACTTGTTGGTAAATTACTTCATTAAAATGAAAAAAGTTTCCTTCAAGTACTAGGGAAACCAAAGTGCAAATAGTAGATATTCTGTTTTGACTAAATCCTGTAGATTGTGTTAAATAGGACTGTAAAAATTCAATACCTTCCTTGTGTGGAATATTTGTATAGAGAGCCTCTATATCAAGTGTGACTAACAAACTATTAGAGGAAGTGGGAGGGTGCTGAAAAGTAAATTAAGGAAGTCCCATGAGTCACGTAAATAAAACGGAGACCTTTGCACTATGGGATTCAAAGTCCAGTCCAAGAATTCTGAGACTTTTTCAGTCTTTGTTTTATGATTAGAGACAATATGACGGAAAGGCGGGTTAGTTTGATCCTTGTGTAATTTAGGGATACCAAAGAATTTCCCTAGTTGTGGGTACTGTACTTGCATGAATTCTGCTTCATCTGAGGAAATCATCTGTTGTTTGGTAAGTGATTTAAGAGTTCTATCTATCTTTTTAAAGGCACGGTTTACATCTGACATCTGTACAGCTAAGTAGTACTCACTGTTCTTGAGATCATCTTCCAAGGTGTTAACAAAACGTTGATGTTCCATAAGGACTACACCTGTGCCTTTGTCCGCAGACATGATTCTGAGGGACTTATCTTTTTGTAGATTATTAAGCTCCATGACTTCGGCTGTGGAAAGGTTAAACCATTTGTAAGGACTATTGGTATTAAGTAGGTGTCTGAAGTCTCTGTCACACAACTTCAAGAAGATTTGTAAGGTGTTATTGAGAGGTGGGTTGAAGATGCTGCGTTTGAATGGAAGATTGAGGTTGACATTAACTAAATCCCTGTCCAAATCAGAATCTTTGTCACAGATCAGCTTTAGGTTGAGCTTCCTAAGGTAGAGGCGCAAATCAATCAATAAGGACTGTAGGTCTGCTCTTTGAGAAGGGATGAAAGTGAAACCCTT
Source organism: Protopterus annectens (assembly GCF_019279795.1). NCBI lineage: Eukaryota > Metazoa > Chordata > Ceratodontiformes > Protopteridae > Protopterus > Protopterus annectens. Next base: position 153,379,113 of record NC_056746.1, on the reverse strand, counting down.
CTTTAATACTTGAATAGCAGTTTGAGATAGAACTCTATCTGTAAGGTTGAAAATCTCCGAAGAGCAGGAATCAGTAGAGCAGGATGCTGAACCAACCGTTAACGAGGGTAAGACATCCTGGAACGACCTCTCGGGAATTTGTACACTGTTTCTATTCCCATTTCCTCAGCTCCCTCTCCTCATCCTGTCCCTCTCCCTGTTACTGCTTCCCTTTTACCTAGTCCTGCTCCATTCTTGCAGTCTCTTTCTTCCCCTTCCCCATCTTCCCTTCCTGTAGTTACTGACCCCCTCCATTCCCTTGATCAATCCCCCTCCTTCCAAAACGAGAATGCTTCTTTTTTACTTCCGAGAACAAATTCCAACGTGGACATGAGAAGTCCAAGAGGAAGAGGGAGGACTTTCTTCTACAACACCCGTGCCAACTTCCAAAGACTAAAATCACTACAAGAAGGTCTACACCCCATTCCCTCGTTAACTTGGGAGGGGAATTCCTCTTGTCAACACTCCCAGTTGGACAGAGGACATCCGAGGAGATTCCCGAGAGGTCGTTCCAGGATGTCTTACCCTCATTAACGGTTGGTTCAGCATCCTGCTCTACTGATTCCTGCTCTTCGGAGATTTTCAACCTTACAGATAGAGTTCTATCTCAAACTGCTATTCAAGTATTAAAGAAGGGTTTCACTTTCATCCCTTCTCAAAGAGCAGACCTACAGTCCTTATTGATTGATTTGAGATCTATCCATCAAAATCTTCAAAATCTAACAACGAGCAACAGGATTTTCTCAGTGCTCCCTTGCCCATACGTGTGGGCAGGAAGAGGGCTATAGAACAAGAACCACAGAGAAGTGCGAAACGACGGGATTCCGATGTGGAAACGAATCATTCCATACAGAGATGGGTTCAGCCTCGTTAGTCTGGAACATATCCAGCTATTCATTATCTGCCGCTGAACTTTCGGTCCTTAACAAAGGGCTTTCATTCATTCCAAGCAGCAAGGCAGATATTAGTGACTATATTCTAGCCATCAGATTGTTTCTTAGGAATGTGAATTTGAAAATCTTACACAAAGGAAGTTCGAAAGAAGGTGAGCATACTTTCAAAAATAAGAGTTTGGCTAACCCACACCTGAAACCAAATCTAGA
>NC_056746.1:153360471-153372971 GCF_019279795.1 Protopterus annectens | reverse complement strand
ACTTGTTTATGGGGAATGTGTAAGTGGGTTGTGTAAAGGTTCTTGGTAAAATTAAGCGTACATGGATGAGCACAACTTCACGCATTATAGTTTCTGCAAGAACACACACACACACTACGATGTGAGCCCTAGACTCATTACTGCTCATTTCGTTTTCAGACGTGATTACGGTATTATTGTTGCAGTAGAGTAAGCTCTTTTTGCTTATGGTTTGTTGTCAGATAATGTATGTGGTGTTAAAAAAAGATTGCAGATGGTGCAGTATTCAGAAGAACTATTTTATAAATTTCTCTGCAGCTTGTACTGTTCTGTATTTTATAAATTTCTCTTCAGCTTGTACTGTTCTGTATTTTCAATTACATTTTTTGTTTTGCATTGGCATTACAAATGAGCGAGTACTTCCAACGTTCGTCTGCTTGTGTTTGGTTGAAGTCAAATACCTCCCACGATCGTTCTTGTCAGGTACTTTTGTACGCTTACTAGTCTCATGATCTGAGAAGAGTTGTATATAGATAAGGACCTGCAGTGCTCTATAATGGGCCGTACAGCAGATTTATGTAAACCTAATATTACAGCTTCAGAACCTATGTCTTGTATTACCATCAGAGTTCATACCCCCTTCTCATAACTCCCATTAGATGGCCATTTAAACCAGAGTCCGAGTCCTCTGTAACAACCAAATCCTTCACCAACAACCTTCAGTGAGTAACTGAGAATCAAGAGTGCATGGATACCAAAGTGTGTGATTCTACATTTTTGGCATTAAATTTCATACTTTTGGAGTTGGACTTTTGGAGTTAGACTTGTGCAGTAATGATGGCCAGGGAACTATTAATGTCTATATAAAAATTTAGCAGGTTTGTCAATTAAGAGTGCCCATTAACTGAAGTAAAGGCTTTTACAATGTTCCAAGCATGTACTCAAAGTACAGGTCAAACGAATAGTCACATGATCAACATCTGATGAGCTTGGTTGGGTTTTGAGTATAAGGGACTTCAGTAGTTTCCTTCCAAATTTCAGGGACATAACTATCCTCTTGATGACTACTGTTGCAGACAGATCATTCAATCTTCTAAACTTTCTGCAACAAGAATCTACAAAGGTGATTGAGGAGTGATCACTGATGTGTTGGGTTTGTTATTTTGATTTGTGTAACTTGTATAAAATTTCATAATTCTGTTTCAGCACATTGTTGTGTTAACTCTCAAGTTCTGATCACCTTAACTGCATGTTATATTACTGGGGGTTTACGCACTTATTGAGCTAATTCTCACAGATGCGGTTTTGTTTTATGCTGGACCTTCATATATACGGTTACTTTTTGTCTGCTAATTGCCTAGGTTAGCACTGAAAAGGTTCCTTAGACCAGTTCACTTAACCTTGTTAAGTTAGGCAGCTGTGAATTCTGCAGTCACTAGGACTCTTTTTTTTTTTTTTTTTTTTTTTTTTTTTGAGGTTGAATATAAGAACGATTTGATTAAAAATTCAAAATATACAATCTAACTGGTCCATTTAGATCATACAATCAAAACCAATTAGTCATAATTAAATAAATTTTTGTTAACTCCCTATTTGTGACTAAGTTATGGAACTTTTATCCCTTCTAAATATCCAGGCTGACTCGAATAGTAAATCAATAAAAAAAAAAAAAACAAACAAAACATCTCAATATTACTCTTATGTCCTCATGCAGCTGCTTAAGTGTTCATCACTGATAAAACGCCAGATGTAATTTGCTTCTTACTAATGCAAGCCTAGTCTTTCTACTGTCATCTGCTAACTATTAGAAAAAAAACTTTGCTACCTTAGAATATCTATTCATACATCCTTTTCTACATATTTTACTACTCTTAAGTAAGTTGCTGTTATGGGCCATTTTAAGCCTAGCCAGTTTCCCTTTTGGTGCTTGAATTAACCTATCCCAGTTGGTGTTAGGTTGACCTTACCCATCCCATGGTCAATAATTTTAGTGATAATAACTAGGATCATACCATAGATAATTAGAGGGGACCCATGCATGGGATAAAACATTTACGAGATACCTCTCTCCATTAGTAGTACAAGGGACAGTCCTGGGATAAATGTTATGTTTCCAGTCCATAGATCCAAGTTGGAGGTTACAATGGAAGACACCACCCTCGTGGCAGAGGGGGTCCGCAACACCAGGGTGACAGAGATCACTTCTCTGGTCAGTCCTACCAGCACACCTGAAGGGAGGCCCAGCTGTCCTACTCTGGAGGCAGAGCTGATGTGGTAATCAGTAGGGGTGTGTTTTTGCCAAATGGTATGACTGCATTTTTTTTGCCTTTAACTTAAGGCCATAACTTTGTAGCTGTGAAACTCTTTGCAGTATGTGTCGTTTGGGGAGTCAGGGACCGCACCCAACATAGTCATCCGCAAACTTGGGTCAGTCACAGGCCCTTGATCATTGAATAGACCTCTGAAAAGTGGATGCCAAACAGTAGGTGTCCAGGTGGCGGCGCCTATTTTGACCTTGTGGGTCCTATCTGTGAACCACCCATCTGATGAGATGTAGATCAACACCAAGTTGTTAGCTTTTCAGTGATGCCTGAGTGGGGGACTGTGTCAAAGGCCTTGGTCAGGTCAAGGTAAGCTTTATGTACTGACTTTCCCTCATCCAGGGCCTTGCTGATGGTCTCAAAGAAGTCAATTAGGTTCAGTTGGCAAGATCAACCTACATTCATCCTGCAGTCTCATATCTGTAATACAATATGCAGGTGACTCTACTCTCTTATCTATCTCCGGTACTATCTCTGAACTACACACACTAACACACAATTCCTTTTATCTCTGTTAAAAATGGCTCAAACAATCAACTAATCCCCTAAAAAAACTTAACTCTTTCTCTTCCTACCTATTCTAAACCAACCACTCTCTTCACATCACAGCCTCTCACTAAATAAACTTCAGTGGCTGGAATTTCCGCACATTATCCTACATTTGCAACTCTACACTACCTCTTCCATACTCAACAACCTCTCTGCCTGGCCTGCTCTTGCCTCCTGTGTTACTTTTTACTCCCACCCCACCCAGCCCCTCCGGAGTGCATCTTATCTCAGTTTATAAACCCAAGGAATATTGGCAAACTACTTTACAAATATTCTGTCTCACTAAACTGGAACACACTCCCTCTCCATATAGCTCCAACCTTTCCTTTCCCTGTTTTAAGTTAAGGCAGTTTTCAGTGGAGGCCAGGGGAGAAAAGCTACTCATACAATTATTACAAAGCTAATATCAACTAAGTGTGACACTGCAGACAAAGAACATGTGGAAATAAGTCTAGTTTCTAGGTGGGTGATGTGTAGTTGGTGAGAACTGGTATGTGCACATTAAACTGCATGGGTCATGTGGCAAATGTTTGATTTTACAGCTTGTGTATACTCGTCTCTACGGTTTTCGGCAAGAAAGCATATCAACGTTTCAGGAGATGTGTACATTTCCCTCTGCATTTTCATGTTTTGTGTTTTATTGTTGTTCTGTTATGCACTTTGTTTTTATTTCATTCTTGACACACACACACACACACACACACACACACACACACACACACACACACACACACACACAGAAAAGTCAGCATTAGACTAGATTTTGTTTTCGCTTGGACTGGAAATTTCTTAGCAGATAACCTGAAAAATACTGTAGTTAAACAAACGTAGATAGGTAATTATGTACACTTTGGTTTCATTGTATATGCAGTGGGTGGCATAGCACATAACGTGTGTGTGGGTGTGTGTGAGAGTCTGTTGCCTGGACATTATATGATTGACTTCAATACTTGGCTTTGTTTCTGGTGCGTTTCCAGGGGGATTCAATATTGGTCAGCATGGGAGTACAAGGGTATCAGACCATATTACTTAGCAAATGATGGTCTGCACCTGTGTTCGTGTATTTGATATTTACTGTTTATTCCACAGAATTTTGTGATGTAGACAAACAATTGTAATATGACTCATTCCTCATTGCTTGGTATGATGCTACCAAGTAGGTGGGAGGATGGGCACAATAATAACTTTTATACTGTTTTTGCTGAGTAAATGAATGGCAGAAGACAAGCTATGTAGTTTATTTCTGCTTGTCTTATTATTATTAATATGTTTATAGTGAGTAGTTGCCTGAGTGAGATAAGGTTATTACAGAGTGACTACTGACAGCATGGAGCTACCATATTTTTATGCATTTCTCCTGGCTTTGTCAGTCATGTGTGGAATTTAGGTGGGAGGAAGGGCACAGTAATATGTAAGTGTTATGCTATTTGAGTGACTATGTCCTTATAACAGCTTACGACCGTGTTGCATAACACCTGCAGAAGGTAATATAATGAATGCCAGCAATTATCACTTGTGTCTGGCCATGCATAACTTTGCAAGTCATTAGCACAGTGCAGTTACAATATAGTACTGAGTCATTGTCACTCTTCAGGTAAAACTGTCAGCAGCTGTTACTGTTATTCACATAAGTACAAGTCGTTATTACATTGATGAATGCACAACTCACATTTAGCTCTTTCTCCACTTGCAGTGATTGCAATACACCCCCACCCCTCCACACTACTTTCATTTATGTCATGTATACAATTTCAAGAAATGTAAGCAGTCTAGGAGGAAAAATGTAGACATTACATCTTCAATTGCTGTACTTTCATGAGAAAGTAGCTGGAATAAGAGGATTTGTGGTGTACTGTATGAACAATTTGAATATATATATTATTATTGACTGCCTTGCATCCTCTCATTTGAGAGAACATCATAAATTGTTTTTAACTATAAGGCAATGACAATATCCAAACTCATATGTTGTATTTCTTTGCGACTATTCTGCACTGCTGTGGTAAAATATTTCCTGTGCTTTTGAACTATGAAGTCATTCTGTTGAGTTACTGATTATAGTCTTGCTCTTTTATTTAGCATTAAATATATTGATACCTCCTTTTGTGGGTGAGATACCAGAGGCATATTTCACCTGTTAGACTATTTGCATATCTGTTTGGTGAGCTACCCAGGCTGTAAAGTAGCTGGGGAGATATATATATATATATATACACATATATATATATATATATATATATATATATATACATACATACACACACACACACACACACACACACACACAGATTCATGTGTATGTAGATATATATAGATGGAGATATAAATATATAGATATGTGTATATAGAGATAGGTGCATTGCTTTTCACGTGCCTCTGTGCAGGTATATTACATCCAAATGTTATATTGCATTGTGTTTTTCAGGTGTGATTTCAAGTGTAAAGCAACACAGCCACCACCAAAGATGTCATCTGTTGAGGAGAAAGCAAGCAGCATTTACCTGTTGGGTGAGGAAACTGACTGTGATGGTTGTAGCAGTGGTTCAGACAATGGTATGCACCTTGATGTACCACACAATGCCAACCAGAGTGAGGATGATGATGATGACTCAGAGGATGACATTCCACTCACGTCTACGTGAAAAGGCCATTGCCTGTGATAAGGATGATGCCCCTGTGCCCGCCATTCCTGAAAGACCACTACGAGTTGCCAAAACAGACATGACCAGTAATTATGACACTGACCATGACAGTGAGGATGAGTTGCCACTTGCACACCTAAGGAAGGTGCCCACACACAAGCTGGCCACACACAATGGCCACCAAGGGCATTCAGAATATGACGCAGACAATGACGTGCCTTTATCTGTGTTCACGAAAGCACGTGGTCTGCCTGACACAACTGTGCAGTCCTCCACAGTGCATGGCACTGCAAGTGCCGACAAGGGTGTGGATGTGCCTTCGACTGTGCATAATGTGGGAAGTAGTCCATAGTATGGTGATTGGGAAGGAGAAAATCCTGTAGATAAGAGTCCAAGTAGCTCCTTATCAGAGAATGATATGGGTGTGCCTCAGCAGGGAGCATGTGTCAGCAGTTCACTACCAACTGCAAGCAGTACAGTTGCTACTGGCATTGAGAGCACCATCTCTCAACCCTTCAGCCCTTCCCATTCCCAACTGTTCCTTGCGACCCAGTCAGGTACGCCGAGCATGCCCACCACGCAAGATCACGTGGGAAAAACACCTACAAACTTTACACATTGAGGAATTTGTGGGACCAGTAGGACCAATAAATCACTTGGGCTCAGATAGCACAGAGATGGACTTCCTGAATTTGACGTTCCCAAAAGAGCTATACACCCGTATTGCTAATGAAACAAATCGCTATGCTGCACAGAGGCAGGCCGCAGCAGGCAAGGTTGATACGCGGTGGAGTCCTGTTTGCCCAGGAGACTTACGCACATTTCTAGGTGTCAGAATATACATGTCTATTGTACATGTTCCTGAACTGAGGCAGTACTGGGAAACGCACCATGTATATGGTCACTTCCCAATAGCAGAGTACATGACCAGAGATAGGTTTGAAAAAATTCAGCAGTACTTCCACTGCAACGATAACAGCCTGAGCCTACCACAGGGCTCTGTGGGTCATGACAAGCTACATCACGTACGGCCAATACTGGATGCAGTACTTCATGCATGCAGGACACATTACAATGTGCATCGTAAGGTGGCTGTAGACAAAGCCATGGTTGGCTTCTGTGGATGCTTGACATTTAGACAGTTTATGCCTGGTAAGCCTGAGAGGTATGGCATTAAATGTGTGGGTGTTGGCAGACTCTACCAATGGGTATGAACGTGAATTCCAGGTATACACTGGAAAAAACAGAGCAGAATACAGAGGTCGGGCTGGTACACAGAGTTGTGGTTGACTTAACTAGGGGACTGATTGGCAAGAAGCATCACATTTACTTTCATAACTTCTTTACCTCTGTTCCACTAGCACAGCAATTGCTGAAAGATGATCTATACTGTTGTGGAACCATGCGCACCAATAGGTCAGGATGGCCTCTAACATTCAACAGACAGGCCATTGGAAAAGCAGCTTGAGGCTACTACAAGCAATTGCAGAGTGGACCACTGCTAGCTACTGAACAGAAGGATAGCAAACCAGTATTCCTCCTGTCAGCTAAATGTAACCCAACCTTGACAGTCTCCAGCACATACAGGAAAAAGCGTGATGGATGCCATGTCCACCAGTTGTAAACATGTACAACAGTTACATGAATGGGGTGGACCGAGCAGATCAGCTCAGGACACAGTATCCCAGTGCCAGAAAGGCCTGCAAATGGTGGCTGTACTTGTTCTGGTTCTTATGGGATGTGGCCATTGTCAATGCTTTCATTATATTCCATGAAAGTATCAGACATCAGCAACTGTCACACTTTGGACGTGCTATTCCGGCAACACAGTTACAGTTCCGAAGGAACCTAAGCTTGCATCTACTTGCCAGTTACACAAAGAGGAAAAGATGCACTGAGATTGCTGTCCCAGAGGCTGTGAGCCGATTTGAGCATGGATCTCACTTTCTGGTGAAATGGCATAAACCAAGATGCAAAAACTGTGCCAGCAAGGGTAAACGTGCTGAGCCATCATGGGGGTGCCCGACTTGCAAGGTCAACCTGTGTGTCGAATGCTTTGGCGAGTACCATGGCCATAAATTTCTCCCATAGTGCTGTTGTCATAGCTTTTGACATGTTGCCTTGATGTAGCTCTACACTCAGTCTCCCCTCCCTTCACGTGTAGTCAATGTATGTAGGTCAGGGCAACAGGGTTTACATTAGCTCCTCCCTTCCACTCCTAATGGCCATTGCCGAAAGGACACATGTAAATGGAAAAGGCAGAGGTAAAGCAGAGTGCCTCACCTGTTTTTTTCAGTGTACATGTGCCCTTTCTGTGCCCCATTGTCAGTTAGCAGCCAAGCCCTTCAGCGCCTAGGCCAGAAAGGTCCCTATTCAGTTTTTTTTTGCCAACTGCTCTTAGGTTGGTGGGTGCATTGCGGGGGGCATACCCAGCCAGCATGGATCTTGTGATCCACCGGGATTGCAGTTGGGAACTTGGAGACTCTACAGCACAGTCTCATAGTGCTGCTGTCCTTGGTAAGCATGGGCTTGGGTGTGCCACTGTGATGTAATGCAAAAACATGCAAAAAGACACAGCCTGGGTCAGTCTTGGTCTTTTGACATGTTGCCTTGATGTAGCTCTCCACTCAGTCTCCCTGGCTTCAGGTGTAGTCAGTGTATGTAGGTGACAGTAGTAAATGCATGAAGGTCAGGACAGCAGTTAGTGAGTTACTTCAGTCCCTCATCCCTTAGGTCCATTGCTGAATGGGCACATGTAAAGAGAAAAGGCAGAGGTAAGGCAGACTGCTGACACTGAAGGAGGTCATGAGACCATAGTGGTATCAGCAGTCTGAGTGGGCAGCCAGCACAGCTATGAGACACTACAGATAACCAACATCTGGAGCCCCATGCCTGTCCTTGGCATATTAGTGGAGCGGTGGCCCTTACCCTGCTTTTTCTCTTTGCATGTGCCCTGGTTATGCACCCTTGTCAGTGTCCACCCATGCTTTATTTCAGATAAGGTAAGACTGTCTTATGCTGTTTAGACGTTTACAGAATGCGTTCAAGCATGGCTTGATGCACAGGGTCGGTGGATCGACAATCTGCCATAACGGCATCACCGTGGAAGATGTTCACCTGCTCAGAAGGAATGGCATTCACCTAACTGAGGAGGGCATTGCGTTGTTCTAAACCAACCTCCACAATGGCGTGAGGAGAGCCATGCAAGATTGCAGCTTGTGAGAAGAATGGAACACACCCATGACCAAGTCGGACCAGTATAGTAAGTAAAACACTATTATGAAATGTGTTGTGTAAAATTTATTTCTCTGAGCTTGGCAAATAACTGTTATGGAAATTATGATTTTTTTTTTCATATTTTGGTAAATAACTTTGCAAGGGAGCATCTGAATGAGATAAGTAATACCTCATTTTGAAAAGATTATTTATAGTTCTAACATGGTAAAAGAATGGTGCCAGTATGTTGTACTCATAGGCAGATATCAAAGTTTTGGACTTGGTTATGGAAATTATGATTTTTTCCATATTTTGGTAAATAACTTTGCAAGAGCATCTGAATGTGCCATGTAATATCTCATTATGATGACAGTATTGCTGGTTCTAACATGGTAAAAGAATTGTGCCTGTATGTTTGACACATGTGCAGATATCAAAGTTTGTTTGGGACTTACGGTTATGGAAATTATGATTTTTTTCATATTTTGGTAAATAACTTTGTAAGGGAGCATCTGAATGGGCCAAGTAATAACTCATTTCGAAGACAGTACAGATAGTTCTAACATGGTAAAAGAATGGTGCCTGTATGTTGTACTCATGTGCAGATATCAAAGTTTGTTTCGGACTTAGGTTATGGAAATTATGATTTTTTTTCATATTTTGGTAAATAACTTTGCAAGGGAGCATCTGAATGTGTTAAGTAATACCTCATTCTGAAAAGATTATTTATAGTTCTAACATGGTAAAAGAATGGTGCCTGTATGTTGTACTCATAGGCAGATATCAAAGTTTGTTTGGAATTAGGTTATGGAAATTATGATTTCTTTTCATATTTTGGTAAATAACTTTGCAAGGGAGCATGTCAGTGTGCCAAGTAATACCTCATTTTGAAGACAGTGTTACTCCTTACAACATGGTAAAAGAACCATGTCTGTGCACTCTACACATGTACAGATATCACAGTTTGTTTAGTCTTGTACGATTATGAAAACTATACATTTACAATACTTTTCATTATTATGCCCAAATCTTTGCAAGGGAGCATGGTGATCACAGAAATGATGCATCATTTTGAAGCTGACATTCAGATGCACAACTTCTACACTGTTATAGGTGATGAGATATTATGCTTTGTTTATTTATCAATTATGAAAAATAATATATTAATCATATTTCTGTGAATATCTCAAGAAAGGAACATCACACAGTAAATGGTTAAGGTATCATTTTACAGCTGACATTCATATTAACAAATTACATTCAAATTCTATGGGTCTGCATGGTACATTGACCAAGATATTGTGCTTTGTTTTTCCAAAAAGGTAAAAAATATGCACAATATCCGCATTCCTTGCCAAATATTTAATAATGACTTTGATAGACACTATCAACATTTACGCTGTTGGAAAGGTCAATGCCTGCTGAACAACTTTCGCGTTTACATTTTTAGTCTAGCTCTTAGTTAAAGAGTTATGAACATTTGTTTTCTGTATGGTTTTACAAATGGATTTTCTGAAAATGAGCTCATTCTGCACTGTTGTTCCTATGGTGCAATTAAGCAGGCAGCTTTTCCAGAGCTGCTCCACAGTGAATGAGGTAAGGAGCATCTAGGAGCCATCAGGGCAAAGAACTTAAATAATGCCCTTGCTAAACATAGCATTTTTTGTACTTCTTTTAGTAAATTTTACTTCATAGTTTTCGAACAAGTTAACTGTTTTTTTGGAGATAGGGAATTATATTTATAACTAAGAGAACTTAAACGGCAGTTACTGCTTAATTCAGAAAAATACCCTGATCTGAATGAAAGTGTTAATATTAAATGCGCTTTAAAATGGAAGATTTAATTCTATTTTGACACTTGTTCTATTTTAACAGTTGTTCTCTTTCTACAAAATGTGTTTGCATCCATCCATGACCTTTGACACACTTGTAGGTCAGCATTTGTATAGTTACATGAACATTCATGTCTTCTACGTGCATATTTACTGCCCACACTGTATATATGTACAATGATAAGCTAACACAAGGGAGTGTTTATTTAATATTCATGCCCCTGTCATTCATATATATGTTCATGGTTATTGCGTTAAGATGACTGGCACAGTTTAAATATTGTCTGGTTGTACTACTGGTTACTGTACTAATACGTTATAAGTAGTTCATTGGTTTTTTGTTGACATGTGACTCTAGTTACATAAAATGTAAGTATTGTATATGTATAGCAAGAAACTTCCGACTCTCCACGTAACAAAATTTTACTTTTTATTTATAAAAACAAACAGAAGGTAAGCGCTTTCGCGTATGCTACCATACGCTTCATCAGACTTACATTTTTATAATGTAAGTATTGTTGACTATAGGTTATTCTGATGAAGCTCTTCCACCTGAATAAGAGCGAAAGCTTAATCATCTATTCAGTGTCCGAGTTTTTATTTCCTTTCCACTAGCTCAGTATTAATTACTACACCATGAAGTCTAAATTTATACACACACACACATATATCTATATATATATATATATATCTATATATCTATCTATATCTATCTATATATATATATATATATATATATATATATATATATATATATATATATATATATATATATACACACACACACACACACACACACACACGATGTTTCCCCAGAGTGTTGATGGAGAAGTACAGAGAAAGTCAGAAGGAGTTGCATTGTGTCTTTGTGGATTTAGAGAAAGCATATGACAGGGTGCCTAGAGAGGAGTTGTGGTATTGTATGAGGACATCAGGAGTGTCAGGGAAGTATGTAAGAGTAGTACAGGATATGTACAAGGGTAGTGTGACAGCGGTGAGGTCTGTGGTGGGAGTGAAAGATGCATTTAAGGTAGAGGTGGGATTACATCAAGGATCAGCTCTCAGCCCTTTCTTATTTGCAATGGTGATCGACAGGTTGACAGACGAGATCAGACAGGAGTCCCCGTGGACTATGATGTTAGCAGATGACATTGTGATCTGTAGTGAGAGTAGGGAACAGGTGGAGGAGACCCTGGAGAGGTGGAGATATGCTCTAGAGAGAAGAGGAATGAAGGTCAGCAGGACTAAGACAGAATATATGTCTGTGAATGAGAGGGAGGATAGAGGAATGGTGAGGATGCAGGGAGTAGAGCTGGCAAAGGTGAATGAGTTTAAGTACTTGGGATCAACAGTTCAGAGTAATGGTGAGTGTGGAAGACAGGTGAAGAAGAGAGTACAGGCAGGAGTGAGTGGCTGGAGAAGAGTGTCAGGAGTGATTTGTGACAGACTAGTACCAGTAAGAGTGAAAGGGAAGGTCTACAAGAGGGTAGTGAGACCAGCTATGTTATATGGGTTGGAGACAGTGGCATTGACAAAAAGGCAGGAGTCAGAGTTTGACGTGGCAGAGTTGAAGATGTTAAGATTTGCACTGGGTGTGACGAGGATGGGCAGGATTAGGAATAAGTATATTAGAGGGTCAGCCCAGGTTGGAAGGTTTGGAGACACAGCCAGAGAGGCAAGATTACGTTGGTTTGGACATGTGCTGACGAGGGATGCACAGTATATTAGGAAAAAGATGCTAAGGATGAAGCTGCCAGGTAACAGTAAAACAGGAAGGCCTAAGATAAAGTTTATGGATGTGGTGAGAGAGGACATACAAATGGTTGGTGTGACAGAGCAAGATGAAGAGGACAGGAAGAAATTGAAACAGTTGATCTGCTGTGGCGACCCGTAACGGGAGCAGCAGAAAGAAGAAGATATATATACACACATACACACACATATATATATATATATATATA
>NC_056746.1:153306650-153309909 GCF_019279795.1 Protopterus annectens | reverse complement strand
TTGGGGTACATAACCTGTGGTAAAGGCTGAGTTGGAACAGTGAATTTATGTGAGGGTTTAGTTTGTTTTGGAGCTCGTGTAAGAGACGCAGCCCGGGATACCATCCGGTCCCATTGATGCTGTGTTTTTTTTTTACTTTGGAGAGGGCTGCTTTCACCTGTGTGTCTGTGATGTTTGGGGAACTGCATTCTTCTGGGATAGACACAGGCCCTTTTGGAGGGGAAGGGGGGGGGTAAAGTTTGTACTGAACCTGTCCGCCAGGATGTTGTCAATGTCAGTGGGTTCAGTGTATTTTGTGCCATTTTGCAGCAGCTCAGAGCAGATCTGAGAGCTGCCACCCAGATTCTTGACGTAGCTAAAGAACGCCTTGTGATTAGAGTCTTTAGCGATTTTTCTTTCAAAGCTGGCCTTTGATGATTTTATGAGGGATCGAAGTTTTTTGCTAGTACTGATAAAGGATGCCTTCCCCTTTTGGGATTTTGCCTTGTCATGTAATAGTTTCCTCCTTCTGTTGTATAGCTTATTTATGGCCGGCGTCCACCAGACTGGTGTCTGGTTTTTGGAGGAGTGAGTCTTGGTTTTACTTGGGATGGCACAATCCATGCATTCTTGTAGATGCTCACAGAGTGCATCTGTAAAGGATTCTGCGGTTTGGGTAGCATTTTCCATTAGCCCGGGGGCTTTGAAACTTTCCACCTCGGTCTTGAGAAGTGTGAAGTTTGCTTTTGAGAAGTTTTTCACAGTGGTTTCCTTGGCTGGGGGTGGGGTAGGGATGTGGATGTCCATTGTGACAAGTTTATGGTCTGATCTTACCAACGAGGGATTTACCTCTGGTGTGGAATATTGAGTCCTCATGTTAGTGATGACCAAGTCCAATATGTTGTCCCCTCTTTTGGGAGTGGTGACCAGTTGTTCCATGGCATTTGAGTTTATAAACTCCAGGAACCGTTGGGCAAAAGAGTTGGGACTTGAGTTTTTTACCCAGTCAATGTTTGGGTAGTTGAAATTCCCCAATATCATGGTGTTTGGTGAGACCTTCATATTCTCCAATGTTCTCAGGAATGCTGAGTGGGGGTCCTGAGACAAAGTGGGTGATCTGTAGCAGGCTATGAACTGAAAAGCAGTTTTACCTACTGTTAGTTGCACATGGATGGTCTCTGCTGCCTCGTGCAGTGCCACCAACCTGGAGGTATGGGTATTCTTGATGAAAATGGATACTCCCCCGCCTTTAGTATTTCGGTCCGAGTTCTGGGAATGAAAAGAATGGTATGAGTTGAATCCTGGTAGTGCTGGGGTGCTCTCTGGAGCCTTGAACCAGGTTTCAGTTACTGCCAGATATTGATTTTCTCCATACTGAGGAGTGCCTCGAGTGCATGCATCTTGAGGTTTAGACTTCTGGCGTTGAGTAGCATTACCCTTAGTTTTTTGTTTCTGGTATTGTCCATGGAGGTGGGTTTGTCTTTTGAGCCTTGCCTAAAAAAGGCACTATGGAGGTGGCAAGAGCCTTAGCCAGTATTTGAAAGCCTAAGAGTGACAGGTGCAAGCCATCCCTGGCGAAGCAACATGGCTTGTCGAGCATGTCATCCCAGGCTGACAGACACTGGATCCCCTCTGACACCAATAGCTAAGCCAATTGTTACAATTGATCATTTTGTCTTTATACTGTGGCATCATTCTTGGTGAGGGCAATATGCTACTAAGGGTCAAAGTCATACCGGCCTGGGCTACATGATCAGAGAGCTCCTCTATGTCTCTTTTCATGTAGTCCAGGGAGGTACGTCTCAGGTCATTCACACCAATATGGACAATGACAGAGTCATATTTGTACCTGCTGCGGAGTGACCCGAGTGCCTGTGTTATGGGGCAGATTGTGGATCCAGACAGGCAGCTTACAGTGACCTTCTCCTTGCTCAGTCTGGCGAGTGGGATGTCAGTGTGCCTGACAATAGAGTCTCCCATTACTAGTGTATTAGGTGTGCTATTTAGCCTTAGGGGCTGCGACTGTGTGGCACACTGACTTTGTGAAGTACGTGTTACGTCAAAGATGTTATGGGGTAGCGGTTGCTTGGATGTCTGCTTTGGAGGTCTCTGTTGCTTTGGCAGATTTTTATTTAGAGCCTCCGAGTATGTTTTTGTGAGTCTGTGTGTCTTGTTTGCTGGTGCATTTGGTCCATGTGAGTCTGGTTGTGTGGTGCGAGTGGTTTCCTTCTCCTCTTGATTGACTGTGCCAGTCTTGGGTTGAGAGAGCTCGGCCTCCAGTTTGGCTGCATAGTTGCATCTCTCACAAATATTTGAGTTTGTTGGAAGAAGGAGAGGGTTGTCTGTGTACATAATGCAAAACATTGCCTCAAGATTCCCAGATTCACCAGCTGGACTGGAGAGTATACCTGAAACTGCACTTTGGACATGCCTGGATAGTTTAAAGAATTGGTTTATTGATTGTCCGGAATGGACAAATAGGGAACCTTGTACTTCTGGATAGTATAAGGGGGTGTAGTGCTAAAGTTTGTTAGTGCTTACTGAGAAATTTGAGCAAGTGCTGGGCTGTAGAATGAAGGTTGAGTGCTTACTTTGAGAGCTTGACTAGTTCTATGGGAAAAATTGAAAAGCAGACTTCGTGGAGCCGGGAATTGTTAAAAACTGCTTAAACGGCACTGCGGGTTTTAAGGCAGGGAACTTAAAAGAGATAGGAATTAGCCCAAAATGGTCAATAAGCTACTAGTTGCTGGGCTGAGACCACTCCTCCAGGACAGATAGGCTGCTCAAAGCTCCCCACTCTCACTGGTGAACAGAGAAGCTTCCTCCTATCCAAGTAACGATATGGGCAACACAGGAACTATACCACAGCCCAGAATTCAGCAAAACCTGATATCTGGACTACTCTAGTTCAGAAAAGGCGGGAAACAAGGATTTTTTTTGGGGTTTTTTTTAGCATAACAGTAATTCAACAAAAATGCTGTAAATGCTTTAAACAGGCTAGCGCATCCAAGTTTAAACTTCTCCTAAAAGAATACCTCACAAAAACTGGCATTGCTCCTGTACTACTCTTGGATGATCTACCCACCCCCCATTCTCTCCATCTTTACTTAGTCCTGTTTCTCTCCAGTTCTACTCTAAAACTAGTTACATATCCACTCAGTTTTCACCCTCCCTCCATTTCTCACTGCATGCCAAACCTTCTTCTGTACTACTACTACTATTTCCTTCCATCTTTTACCTCTAAACCTAAATACGAGACTTGTGCATGTCTACTCTCTTC
>NC_056746.1:153259150-153301650 GCF_019279795.1 Protopterus annectens | reverse complement strand
CTTTACATTGCTATACTTAAGTGCACTGTTATATTTCTCAGAATCAGAAATCTCTAAAAACTATCATTGTGAACTCTATATGCATATATATGTCTAACCTGATGAACCTGTACTTTGGGAGATAAAAATCTAAATGCTTACAGTGCTCAGCCTATCACGTTTTATTAGGAAATAATAGTCTCTGTAAATTTCTTTTGTACCAATTCAATGTTAAGTTGCCCTTTTGTATAGAAACAGAAAAGGTTGTTTTATTCAAGAATTGGTCTTATGTATAACTTGTAAATTGTAATTTATCAAGTGCTATACCAAATTACTAGATTTTTAAGCATAATACTAATTTGTTTTAAGACATTACTAATAAATTACTTCAGCGTGCATTCCAAAAGAAAATGTATTTGCAGGACCCCCAAATTTTTATAACACTTAACTTTCTCTAGTGAATGACAGGACATACATATTGGTTTAATTATCCTGCATTTCTTAATGTACATTACCTTACATTTATCAAAATTAAATTTCAGCTCCATGATGTTGGACCATGCACTTATTTCGGTCATATATGCATTAAATGAGGTGAAAGCAATATTATTAGTCACTGACAAAGCCATTCTCACTGTCAGCAGTATATTTACTCAGCCAGTAGGTACTAGTTTTAAGAACAGTGGAGAAAACAAAGTTGAATAACATAGACCCAAGTACAAAACCTTGGGGTGTTCCTGAAGTGACCAGTAAATATACTGACCTAGTATCCTCAGTGGTCACTACTGCTCATCCAACTAGCCACCTTGTAATGCATCTAGTAATACACAGACTTGCTGTGATCTCACTCAAAGTTTTAGAAATAACTAAGAATGGTAAACAAACAAAAGCCTTTGCAAAGTCCAAAAAACCCACATTAGATGATAAGATGATAGGCCAAGGTAATTTAATTAGAAAAATCTACAAGATTATAGCTCTTCCTTTCATAAACAGTGCTGATTAATATCCAAGGCAGCAATAACTGTATTAAAATTCATTGAATCTAAAAAGCATCTTCCACAGTACTTTCCAAGGATGGCTGTCAGGCCGACAGGTCTGTAGTTAGCTATGTCACCCCTTCTTGGATTAATATGTGTGATCTTCCAAGATGTTTGTGCTACACCCCCAACCCCCGATATGTGCATCAGCACTTGTATCATGGAGTCACTTAGAACAGAATCAGGTCCTACAAATGTACTGGTCGTACCTTTACTTAATGGCCAAGCAATTATGTCGGCGGTTATAATACAGCACTGCTCTTCTGCTGGAGTAATAGGCAGGGAGTGGAAGGAGTCAAGGGGTATAGTCCGTTTGTTTGTTCTGGGGAATGTTGAGGGCTACACACATAGCTAGGGGCACAAAAGGCAGTGTGGTTTTTTTGGGTGTACACCAGATAAACCACTAGCATGCATTTCAAGAAGGGTCAGGGATCTTTGAAGGGAACAATCCTTACAGAAGTGGGGGAATAAACTTTGCGGCCAACCAATTGCATGTTCCTTCACCAGTGCTCTGCTGGATGCATATATAAAGTAGGATTTAATAGCAAAAATCTCAAACCATCCCTGACGGTTCGATGGCTAACACCCAGTTGAATCTCACTGTGGGTGAAGGAGAGCAAATTGGATGACTGACAAGAAGGGTTCTATGAGTAACAGACATCAGATGCAAAAAGTGTAAAAAAACTGGAGCTGAAATTTTTGTAAACTGAGTGGCATTAAGAAAGATAATAAAAAGTTGGAACTGAAAGTGCTCTGGTTGTTATAAATAGGACCAGCTGGAGAGACAAGCATGTTCTTTTAAGCATGCTTTTGCATTATATAATATTCAAACTTTTTTTACTCTTTTTAGATACGATATAGTCAGTTGTAGGTTCAATTTTAGATTTTTCTCTGTGATAATAGCTAATAATTTGGGTACACATTGTGTGGAACTATTTGTTAATGAGGACATTTTGAAACAAGGAGTTTGGTGTAGTTCTATAAATGGATTAAACAGGACAAGTTCACTTTGATGGCATTTAAAATAATTGTAACTCAGACATTTCTCAATGACATGCAGGGCTTGCTTTACATTAATCTGAACTTGTCTAAACGCTTTTACTGAGCAGGCAATTGTTTAATCAACTACTTTTTTTGGTTGCACATTTATGCATAGTATTGCTTAACATGTTTAACAGTACTAAGGTTCCTCACTAAAAGAATATGAATAGTTACAATGAAAAATACTGTTCTGCAGGATTTGAAAGCCATAAAACACTTGGCAGATGCTGTCAGAAAGGCAGTGTAACACTGTCCATTACATTTACACTCACCTTTCAAGCCTCTCTGTCTAGCTTTCTGTAGAATGTCCAGATTGTTGCTTCATACTTTTGGTCCATTACTTATAAAAATCTGTGTTTTTTGGACAAACCATTGAGGACTAAAGAAGTCACAATAAAGACATACATTTCAGTTTCAGAGTTTTTATTCTTCAGATTATGCAGGCAAACACATCCTATTATTCTAGCAACTTTGAACAGTGAAAACAAAAAACAGGTCGTCTCTCCATGATATAAATGTTCAACACGTTCCAGTAAAATCCATAAAAGGTTCTTTATTGATTTAAAAGGTAAACTGAGCGCTTTCGCGTAGACACCTCTACGCTTCTTCAGATAAAAAATAGCAAAAATACATTTCAGTTAAATACAAAGAAAGGCGGGAAATTAAACAATTAGAATGGCTATTATTCAATTACATCAACAATTATCATGCTATGCTGTTTGTATTGTGAAAATGTAGAGCCATGATTCACATTTCAACCTGAATCCAGATAAAACAGATTCAACCCTCTAAAAACATTCCTTTCAGGTACCAGTCGTATCTGTCCATTAGAATCTTAATATAGTATTACATAAGAAACATCATCATGAATAAAGTATTAAGATTATTATTCCGGGAATGAAGACTACTATGAAGCGTTATCAAAGGTATTTGCCACTCACCGATTAACTTGAAAGAATTACAATACTGCACATTACTAAACAGAGGCACATTGAAATACATACCTAGAACATGACGCTGGGCTTAAGTAACTAGTTATAAAGAATATATAGATATTCATTACATCAATAAGGTGAAAATATCAGTCACAACTTCAGTGAAATAAAGTGATTGTAAACATGCGACTGCTCTAACTTGTCTCAATCTATGGTAGTGCAAAAATCAAGGTCTCCTATTCTCCAAAACTGGTTTTACCTTAATAAAACTATTTAATCCAGGAGCTAGATGGGCACTCAACCTTAATATCCAGTTGAGCTCAATGCTAGCTAGGCGGTTCATATTATCCCCACCCATCTCGCTTAACAGCACTATTTGTAGGACCCTAAAACAAAAACTGTGGCTATTGTTATCTATAATTTGCTTGGCAAGAGCATTAACTTCATTACCTTTCCTTATGTCATAGACATGGTTGTGCTATATGCCCACAATGCCTTCAAATGTTGAATGCTTTTTGAAAGTATGTGAAAATGATTTCTATTCACTTTATTCTAACAAATGCAATAGATACTTATTTTATAATCTTACCACTGATGAATTTGACTCTGAAAAAACTGACATATATGAGTGACCTGACTATCAAACCAGCGGATAAGGGAGGGGGTGTGGTAGTTTTGAACACCTCTGATTACTCAGAAAACATGCTGACACTTCTCTCTGATGATAACACCTATAGGGAGAGAACATCAATTGAAGTTAATAGAATTATTGCAAATGTAAAGAATGACATCTATGACTTACTCATGTGCAGACAAATAAACAAAGAGACTTATGATTATTTTTGTATAGATTTTCCTGTTACACCCATTATAAAAGGATTACCTAAAATTCACAAAAATATTTTCCCTACTCCCATGAGGCCTATAGTCGCTGGTGAGAAATGGGTTACATCCACCATCTCCAATTTTATTGAGTATACATTAAGACCTATGGTAGATAAGATACCTTCCATTCTTAAAGATACTTACCAGCTTCTAGAATGTTTGACTGATTTACATTTGAATGTGAACACCCAAGACTATTTACTCGTAACCCTAGATGTAAAAAATCTGTTTACATCGATCCCAAATGAATATGGGTTACAAGCGATAAGAGAATTACTTGTTGGCAATCCTGATTACAGTACTGACAAACAGTTATTAGTTTGTCATTTGCTTGAATTAGTTTTATACAACAATGTATTTTCTTTCAATGACAAGCATTATCTACAACAATGGGGTATTGCCATGGGCACCCCCCTGCGCTAACACCTATGCCAACTTAGCTGTCTTGTTTTTGGGAAAAGAGTCATCTTTTTAACATCAATGAATTTAAAAAGATCAAATTCTATAAGAGATTTGTAGATGACATCCTCATTGTTTGGGAGGGCACCAAGATAGAATTTGAACTGCTTTTGGCACATTTAAATTCCACCACCACTTTTTTTAAGTTCACGATGGAAGCATCCAGTGTATGTATATATTTTTTGGATGTCTCAACAATTTCTGACTCTGGACTAATTACTCCCTCATTATATAGAAAATCTAGTTGGAAGAATACCCTCTTAAGCTATGATAGCATGCACCCCAGACATATATTCCCTGGGATAATCAAAAGTCAGTTTGTGAGATTATCCAGAATTTGTAAGAAATCCACCACACTTTTGACAGAAGCTGACCGGATGGAACAACTGTTTATAGATAGGGGCTATGATAGTAAAACAGTCAGGCATATCAAATCAACAACGTTAGGTAGATCTGAACCTAATGATAGTATTGACACCACTTATAACAATGGTAAATCAGTAGGGTCAGTGGGGAGATTCACTCGAATGCAAGTACCCTTTATTATCAAGTACACCAGTGATATAACATTGTTAAAGAATGTGATCATTAAAAATTGGAACGTTATAACCATGGACCTTGCCACCAAAAAGATAGTGGGTGACATTCCTAGGTTTATGTTTAAAAACAGTGACAATTTGAAACAGATCCTTTGCAAGGATCGATCTTTGATCCATACCTCCAATTTTCACAAGAAAAATAGATTTGGCACATACCCATGTGGTCACTGTAATAGATGTGTATTTATAACCACCACACAGAACTATAAACATCCTACCATGAGTTTTGGTTTTTCCCCCAGGCTCTATGCAACTTGTGACTCAAAAAATTTAATTTACCTAGCCACATATTTAAAATGCGATGCATTTTATGTGGGTCTCACCACCAGGAGACTGAAAGACAGAATTTACAACCATGTCTATGACATAAGAAAAGGTAATGAAGTTAATGCTCTTGCCAAGCATATTATAGATAACAATAGCCACAGTTTTTGTTTTAGGGTCCTACAAATAGTGCTGTTAAGCGAGAGGGGTGGGGATAATATGAACCGCCTAGCTAGCATTGAGCTCAACTGGATATTAAGGTTGAGTGCCAATCTAGCTCCTGGATTAAATAGTTTTATTACGGTAAAACCAGTTTTGGAGAATAGAAGACCTTGATTTTTGCACTACCACAGATGGAGACAAGTTAGAGCAGTCGCGTGTTTACGATCACTTTATTTCACTGAAGTTGTGACTGATATTTTCACCTTATTGATGTAATGAATATCTATATATTCTTTATAACTAGTTACTTAAGCCCAGCGTCATGTTCTAGGTATATATTTCGATGTGCCTCTGTTTAGTAATGTGCAGTATTGTAATTCTTTCAAGTTAATCTGTGAGTGGCAAATACCTTTGATAACGCTTCATAGTAGTCTTCATTCCCGGAATAATAACCTTAATACTTTATTCATGATGATGTTTCTTATGTAATACTATATTAAGATTCTAATGGACAGATACGACTGGTACCTGAAAGGAATGTTTTTAGAGGGTTGAATCTGTTTTATCTGGATTCAGGTTGAAATGTGAATCATGGCTCTACATTTTCACAAACAGCATAGCATAATTGTTGATGTAAATGAATAATAGCCATTCTAATTGTTTAATTTCCCACCTTTCTTTGTATTTAACTGAAATGTATTTTTACTATTTTTTATCTGAAGAAGCGTAGAGGTGTCTACGCGAAAGTGCTCATTTTACCTTTTAAATCAATAAAGAACCTTTTATGGATTTTACTGGAACGTGTTGAACATTTATATCGTGGAGAGACTACCTGTTTTTTGTTTTCACTGTTTATTCTTGTTTTGACGGGTGGTCTCTTTGGCAAATACAGCAGCAGTTTTTTACTCCATTCTAGCAACTTTCCAAGTTTTTTTTTTATACAGGAAATTGGGGACATATTAAGGGTACAAACAGCAGGTAGAAACAAATGTTTTGTTCTGCCTCTGTCATTTGCTAGTCAGTACAGGCAGATTTTACTCCAGAGCTCTAGATACAACCTTAACAATATAAGCAGGGTGGTGCTTAACAATTGTTAAGGTTGGGTTGAGTGCCATTCTGGCGCTTAACTGGTTTCTGAATATCACAGCATAATCAGTGAACTCCACTTACTAGAGCGGTTTTATCTGTCAGTAAGTAATTTTCTTTCATATATCCCTTTTTGTAGTCTGATTTGCATTTCAGTTCTACAAGCCCTAAATGCACTTTTCTTCCTCATATATATATATATATATATATATATATATATATATATATATATATATATATATATATATATATATATATATATTAATTAAATCATAGTTCACAGCTTCAGAGTCAAAGAACAATTTTCTAGTTTTAACTACTGATTTATGTATAGTAAACACAGTATCATGAAAAGGCTAAAACTGCATGAATGATACAAGAGATGGAGTCACTGGACTGGGACAGTTTACATTAATCATCAGACCTATTAAACATAGGCTTGATAAATAAGAGAGAGCTCATACAAACCTTTGGGAATACATGGTAAGGTGGCCTGTTCAGTTTTTATAGTGATTACCTACTCTGAAAACAAACTGCCAATAAAAAGACAGATAGAAAACTGCATGCACAGCAATAAAATGTACAAACCGGCATTTCAAACCATGGCACAATGGCAGCCAATATACTGGGTTATGGCTGCATGTGAACTGGGCATGATAAAATGCACCCACAGTGTGCAGGCACACTCACAAAGTCAATAAGGAAAAGTCCACATATGCACAGAGCAGTCAGCTCACAATCCTATGCAAGAAGCACCCTGCAGAGCTACAGAGTAAGCAGCTCACACAGATATACCTGAAATAGGTCACAAACCAATGTAAGAGGGCAACAGAGTAACACAGAGGGCAAGAACGAATTGCATAGATATTGCAAGCCCATTCTTGACAAATACTCTAACTTGTTTACTGTTTGGGATTCATTCCAGGACAGTGCAACATTAATTTGAATCCTGAGATATCCCCAATTATTTATGCTGCTTGGAAAATACCTGTGACCATGAGACAAAAAGTAAGCACAAATTAAAATAATGGAACAAAGAGGAGTTATCACAAAGCAAACAAAACCCACTGACTAGTCATGCAGTATTGTCACTGTAGTAAAGCTAAAAAATACAAATATGCATTGATCTACAGGATTTACAGAAAGAAACAAATAAAAAAGATAGTTACACAGTAAAGAATGTGGAAGAAGGTCTGGTGGTGATGATGCCAAGACCAAATTTTTTCTTAGTGCTATATATATATATATATATATATATATATATATATATATATATATATATATATATATAGATAGATATATACACTGATCTTGGGATTCTGGCAGGTAAAGCATGCCCCAAACAGTTTGAAGCTATGCACCTTTAATACACCATTGGGAAGATATAATTTCACATGATTACCATTTGGAGTCTCATCAGTGCCAGATGTCTTACAAAGAGCCACAGTGCAGATATTACAAGGTCTAGCACAGATGACATCCTTGTGTGGAGTGAGTGAAAGAATATAACCACAGATTAAAGAAATTGTTTGAGAGACTCAGACAGGATAATGTAAAGTTAAATGCCAAGAACTGTCAGATTTATGTAAATGCTATGAAATACATGGGACATGTGCTAACTGAAAAAGGCATTAGACTTGAACCACAGAAGTGACAGCTGCATATGAAATTGGGAGACTCTAAGGTGAACCTGCACTGTACATAGTCCCAAGCTTATCCCTAGTTTTACTGCAATGGAAAAAATGATACAGGATAACAATGAATGGTGCTGAGAGAGTGAATAAAAGTTCATTTGGGTCAGTTGCACTAACCATAACAGTAGAGCTTTTCAAATTCCTCAATTCTGCAGTAGCCTTTGGCTATTTGGGTTGCAGCCTGCTCAGGATACAACAACCAGCCAGCTTCACTAAGTTCTGCCTCCTTCCCACACCATCTCTTTGAATGCTGATTGGCAGCTCATTTGAGAAAGGCAATAAGCATTCCAAGTGAAATGTAATTCAGAATTACTTCAATACTTTCTTACCCATAAATATAGGAGTCTTCTGATCCTGAAAAAAAAACATAACCGAAACAAAAAGCTTATATAGTTACACAGTTAATCCCTTGCCACCATCAGTCAGCTAGATTGTTAATATGGCAGTCTCCTGTATATTATGTAAGTAATTGTTTTCTGCGATATAAATGTCTAGTTGACTTTTAAAAAATTTCAAAGCTTCCAATTCCTTAATCATTGAGGGAAAAATGTTGCACAATCTCAGTATACTTTGGATAATAAAGCCATCTAGTTTTAGTTCTCTTAATTTCTGTTCTGAACAGGACCCCCCTCCCCCTTTCCTCAATCATGCAAGATGATCTTTTAATAAAGGCACAGATCTTTTCTTATCACTTCTTCTCTAGACATCCTGAATGATGGGCACAATTTAACTCTTACAAACATATTAATGAAGCTGTAAAGGTATACATGTTTTAATATTTGTTTACACTTTAAATTCTGTATAAATGTAATTATTTTAGTGCATCTCATTTGTATTTATTTGATAGTTACAATAATTGCCATGGATAAAGTGCAAAGAGTTAAAATGTACTCAAAAGTTGGTCTTATTAATTTTAGAAATAATGGCTTTAAGACCTTTGAGCCCCTCAAGAGGCCTCTCTCCAGCCACCCTGATTGGACCTTCATGGGGTATGTTCTACCCCTAAAATGGGTGGCTCTCCCATGTCCACACTGGAAACTGGAAAAGCAGAAGAGGACGTGTCTGAACCCCAGTCCATAGGGTTGGCAAGGCTACACCACAGGAATTTGAAGAAAGTACTAAGTGGTTTGAGGAAGCAGCAGTGGCTAATCCAGAGTCACATATGATCAGCTGAGGCATTGACTGAGCCTGCACTGAAGGCAAAAGCTCATGCTTTAACCGTTTTTAATTTTTAAGTATAGTGAAAGAAGGAACAGCAGGAGTGGTTTAAGAATCCATGCTGTAGCTGAGGAAGAAGCCCATTTGTCAGTAAGCAATACTGGGAAAAGTTGCAAGATAAGATGTCATACAAATGTTCATAAGAAGCACATGCACACTTCCCTATACATTCCCTTAAAATTCAAAAGCACTAGCGGTGCACATCCACAAATCCTGTCAGAACTCTAAGTCCCATTCACAGACAGTACACAGAGAGAAAACAAGACAAAGAAAATATGCCCTAAAGTGTACTCCAGTGCCAAACATTTTTATTTCTGAAAAACACTTCATACTGCCTAAACATAACACATTAAAAGAAAATGTATCAAGCAGTAAAATAATGGTAATCAGTCATGAAGTGTACACAAGCACTAAAACAGTCTTTTACATACATAAAAGAGCTCCCATGTTTTAAATCCTTACATGTCAGTTAAAATGTCCCAAAAGCAGTACATTTTTCCCACAAAAGCAACCTCAGTATTCAATAAGTCCTGTTCTAAAAATAGTTTCAGACAAGAAATCTCTGATATTATTAAAATTGCCAGCATTCTTCAGAAACAGAAAATACATCAAAAACATTTAATATTTTCTGTGTGGAAGGGTTCCCCCTATGAGGACTTATCTGCCAGAAATAAAGTCTGTAGCCAGTCGCTATTTCCTATGAAGTCTCTCAGTTGTTATTTCTTAAGGAATCAAGAAAGTTCTGAAGTAATTCTAAAGTAATCTTCACTCATAATGCTGATTTCCCTCCACAAATGGGCTATCCAATCAACACTTAGAGTGATGGTGTGAGAAGGAGCAAGAGTTTTGTGAAGTTGGACAGTTACTCTGTCCTGGGCAGGATACAACCCAACTAGACAAAGGCTACTGCATTAGTGAGAATGATGAAAATCAGAGCTTTGCTGTACTAAAGAAATTTGTCACAAAGTTACCAACAATGAAATATTACAATGTAAAGAAGCTAAACACCATGTAAGTGAATACCAGTCAAGTCTGGGAATAGCCCAATTGCAAGAGATCTGGCCAGTAATGTATGTTTCATGAGCATTAGTACACTGTCATACTAAAAAAATAAATAAACCTTAGCTATAGTTTATGACTGTGAAATATTCCACATCTGAGTGTATGGCAGGCAGATCATAGTGGAGAAGTACCACAAACACCTGCAAGGCACTTTCATAAAGCCATTATATCAAATACCACCAAGACTACATAAATGATATTAAGGCTACAGAGATATGACATATAAATCAGGGAAATGAATACATGTAGCAGACACAATGAAACAGGCTTTCTTGAAGAATACCTCAGAAAAGCTGCCAGATACAAAATATGAAGAAGTGCTGGCATTAATAAGATATCTTCCCATCTCAGAGAAAAAAAAAGGGTCAATGACACTTTGAGAAGGATTTTGAGATGCACCTCCTAAAAAAGTGTGCGGTTATTAGCTACAACAGTTACTAAAATGCACACTCCAAATTCAACCTGGTTTTATATTCAGGGAGGAAATAAACCCCACCCAGGGACATTTGTTTAAATCAAAGAGTCAAACGTACCTACACTGCTGCAATGGATCACTAGTACAAGTGGAAAGAGTGACATAGATGTGATGACATATCCAATAAATGCCTCACAAGGACCATGCAAAATGGGAGAAGAGACCACATGATACTAGACTGAATTTGTGTCAGTACAGATAAACACAATATCTCATCTGTGTGGACCGCAGCTCCAAATTACTTGATGTGGTCAAACTGATGGGCACAACCTTTAGAATGTAATAATGGTTCTGAGGGGAATTTTGACACTCCACAGCATTCCAAAGGTGCATCCTTCCGACGACAGCCAAAGGTTTCACAATTCTGCAGTGGAATGGGAAATTCTGCCACACTACAAGAAGCCCAAAATATTTGTAAGCAAATTGGAAAAAAGTGGACCATTTGGACCACACAAAATATTAAGAAAATGTGTGCTG
Organism: Protopterus annectens; assembly: GCF_019279795.1. Classification (NCBI taxonomy): domain Eukaryota; kingdom Metazoa; phylum Chordata; order Ceratodontiformes; family Protopteridae; genus Protopterus; species Protopterus annectens. The sequence goes on along the minus strand of NC_056746.1, from coordinate 153,290,277 downwards.
TCTAGCAGTCCCAGAGTACACCACCACCCCTTAAAACTTGTGGGGCAGTTACCTTGTTAAATACTCAAGTGCAGAAGACTGAGAACAACACTGCCAACCTCAACAATGTTGTTGTAACCAGAATCAATGATGAACCTAAAAGAAAAATTGGAATTAGTACAATGCCAGAATAAATATTATGACAGAGGGTCCAAAAGACCCACAAGGCTATTCCCTCCCAAAAAAAATAGTGAGACTACAGGATCCAATAGACAAGAATAACAGACAGCCAAAGGCAATGATAGTCGATGAAGATGAATCTCGCAGCTCACACCTTGTTCAAAAAAAGAAAACCAAGTCTTGAGAAAAAAAAGGAGGTATCCAAATAAAACCAAATAGGCAAACTACCCAGAACAAATTTATTTTTAAGTTACCCATGGAGAAAGTAGAGGAGGATACCAGAAGAAAAACTAAATGACTGCAGCACTTAAAAAGACCTTTTGAAAGCATGGCAAAAGTCTAACTTTCACAGGTACAAACCAACTCATTTGAGGGGGCCAAACCACTGTCTGAGTAGTGAATGACACAACCCATAATCCACCATCCAGCCTACAGCCTGTTTGAAGGTCCAAATATGGATGAACGATCAGATTACCTGAAAAATAGACTTGTATTTGAAAGTTATTAACACAGTTTAAATGCTTTATTGCCTTTAAATTATTTTTTGATATTTTTGCATTTGCACAGAACAGTACAGTTCTGCTTTACCAGTGTAGCATCAGGATGTATTGCACCCTTAAGGGGAGGGGTGTGTGTGTGTGTGTGTGTGTGTGTGTGTGTGTGTGTGTGTGTGTGTGTGTGTGTGTGTGTGAGTGAGAGAGAGAGAGAGAGAAAGAGACAGAGAGAATACAGACAGACATATAAATATATATCTATATAGATAAGTACAGCTACAGGCAGTTATAGATGCAAATAGATGGATAATAGAGACATGGTCCCTTTATGTGCAAAGAACAATGCACATTGTTTAAGGCAACTGCCTGTGAGCTATCACAGAGCAAACATGCACACACTATACCACTCAAATCCAGAGACTGACTTTACTATATGTCTGAATGTAACCACAATGGTTGTGAACTTCTTAGTGTACAGTAAAATTATACTCCATGCATTAGTATTTCTTGGTGTGTAATCTTTTCCACCATGTCAACTCGGCTTGCCATTCCACAGCACTGTGCTCCTTCCGGTCTCTTTCTAGTTCTGACCCTAGTCAAAACTCCAACACAATAAAAATACTTCCTTAAATAAAACCTTAAAGCATTAGGCCAATGATTTGGAGGAGGTCTGGTCAGTGCAAAAACAAAAACTCTTCAAAAAGATCTAGCATTATAGCAAGTACCTATAAATACTGCACCCAACATTGATAAGGTCTGCAAGAGTCCCCGTCTTATTTTCCTCGGTGGCTGCATTATGGAAAATACTCTGCTTGATGTGGCCCTAAATGGAGATCTGATCTTGATACCATATCTACCTTTGTACGAGGAAGAAAAAAAACACACATTATCTAAACTGACACTTCTAAAGTATGCTGTGGAAGCAGAAACAGTTCTGGAAGAATGTGTTTTGCAATCATACATGCATGAATTTGGCAGAACTAAAGAGAGGAAATCCAACTGGAAAATGGATAATGGCACCTCCCTGAAACTTTCATACCCTTTTGGTCTTTTGAAAAAAAAGAAAATATTGGTCGTTACCATCATAATCGTCGTAGTCATCATTGCAGGCATGGACACCCATATACAAGAGACGAGAAAGGGGAATGGGGTGATCAACCAAATGATTTATGTGAGACCGAGCAGCACTGCAAACATGAAAGAGGGATTTGTTCCGACAGAAACTCTCTTTATAGAACATGAAGTGGGGAGGTTTAACAAACAGGGTGTGCAGCTGAGATATACTTCCAAAAGATGTGCCAACCAACAGAAATAAGGTCTTCCAGGAGACAAATTTCAAGTCTTCCAAAGATATAAGCTCAGAGTGGTTAACAGTAAGCTTCTCCAAAATAAAGCAAATACTCCATGAGACACTGCTTTCCTGTTTGGGGGTCTTACAGGCCAACTACCTATAAAAAGGCCTTACATACTCTGAGGGAAGCAAAAGGCATAGGATCCTCTCAGACATAAAAGTTGATGATTGCTGTTAAATTAACTATTATCAAAAACATAACAGAAATCAATGTCAAAGACTTCAGAAAGGCAGTGCAAAGCTTTAGGCAATGGGATCCAAAAATTGATCCAGTTCATGGTCCAAGACATTTGTCTTTTGGGTTCAAGGCCTCTGTGAAGAGGCTATAATGAATACAACCAAAAAGGAAAGCTCATTTAACTCTAGCAACTAATGAAACTGAAGCAACCAAGCTATTAGCTTGAGAGCTAGGAGCCCTGGATAGTAATTCCCAGATGGCTTCATCAGGAACCTGTTGCGGGAAGTTAGCCTAAGAGAAGGCAAAAGTGAGTAGGACTGTAGAAAGAAAAAAAGAAAAAAAAAACATCTTTGCTGAGTATGGCACTTATGATTATTTTGGCTTTGCCTTCTGAATTACACCATCTAAGGAAATTGGAAAAAGCATAAAGACGACCCTGAAACCAGGGTTTCTGCAAAGCTTCCTCACTTTGACCAATAAAGATACAACAAGAAAAAGTAATGACAACATTAGGGAGGTAAAAAGGTCACAGACTGGTTTTCACCACTTAGGAAAATCTTCCTGGCTACAAAGGTACTCAAGCAGCCCCACGTAAGGCATAAGTCAGGCAACTCGACTTGTCCAGTAAGCAACAGGTTTCCTCTGGAATGTGACTGACAGCAAATTGCCCATCTTTCACTACCAAACTCACATGACTTCTCTGTAACTAAAGGTATTAGTAGGTTTTGACCTGCTTGCTGATATAGCAAACTACTATTCTGGCAAACTAGATGGCTAGATGTACCTTGCATAGGAAAGTTTGGAAGGTTTCCAGAGAAAGGACAACCCTCATTTGTAACACAATGATGTAAACAGACTATGTCCCCAAGATACCCACCCTCAAAAGCAACTATACACACACACACACACACACACACAGACTCACACACACAGACTCACACACACGAGCAGATACATACATTGTACTTCTGAGCTGTTCAAGGTAAAGGGCCTTCCAGTAAGCAAATATTTGGAAATAGTATACCATTCCAAGTACAACCTGTACATCTGGATAACTTGATCACAGCAGTTAAAGAAACTTGGTTTTGTGACCACTAGACAAAAAAAGATCCACTGATGGGTCTTTGTGTTGACCTCTGTTTGATGTAGCATGATTACAGTATATGCCATAAGACCCAGAGCTCTGGAACACACAGCTGCTGTGGAACACTGCCGTTTTCAAAATGACCTACCTCCAAAATTCTCTTGATCCCCTCTAGGGGTAAAAATGACTAACAAGTGGTGGTTCTAGGTAACAGCCTACTACGGCAAACATTTGAGATGGATGAACCTGGAACTTTGCAAAGTTAACTATTAATCCCATGCAGTGAAACAAAATGAGCTGAGTCTCATAAGACTCTTCCTAGATGCTGTAGTCAGAAGCTAGTCATATAAACAAGGAAGCACTCTGAGTTACACTACAACACTAGACACTCGCATCATAAATATGTTGGTGATTTAGGTCAGAGTGGAGGAAAGAGTCCAGAATTCATGACTGAATGACCCCCCAAGTAAAACTGAAGGAACCTTTTGCACTGCTTGTAGAGCTTTATTGAAGGTAAATGTTCTTAAGTTTGAATCATCATAATCTCTTCTGAGTAAGCATGGGAAGGGTAAACAAAAGGATGAGCATGTGGAAGCATCTTTGGAAATTAACCGATTTAAGCTGCTTACATCCAAAATAGGCCTAAGGTCCTTTGGTCTTTTGCAAACCAAAAATAAGCAAAATCTAAATCCATATAGGTCTAATGGGACCTGTTGAATTTCTGCTTGGCTCTTTTCTAGGTTGGAACACAAAGGCAAGTAAAAAGAATGGTGTAGACTTTTGACTATAATGTCCATGGTCTGCACCTCTTTATTTCCTTGGTTATTCTCCACCAAGCTTGGATGTGGAGGGAGAACATCCCACCTCCAACCATGTCTTAAAGGAGGTCATCAGGAGTGCTGTGACCTGCCCTAGGACTGGCAGGGCCTCCTAGAAAATGTCAGAGAAATTTACCACTATGACAATGAATTGATGGGTCCCAGACTGGGAGGGCTGTTGAGACCTCACTGACACTTAGTGTTGGGACTGTAAGTTACAGTGGAACTAAGGCCAGTGAAGGATCTCATCTGCATTCTAGCAAATGCATGCTGCAGGGGGCAGAAATCAATCCCCAAAGCCAGGAGGGTGAGACCACCCCCAATCCCATACACGTTTGTCAATCTCTCATCCAAAAATCAAGCAGCATCTAAACAAAATGTCTGGTGCACAGTTAACTTCAAGCACAAGCAAGTAGATAGTTATCCATGATTGTGTTGCTCCAGCGACACCTTCTATGGCACTAGCAGCCACATGAACCATGAGATTGCTAACTGAAGCCTCTATACCTTATGGAAGTCCATTAGAAAGTGGTCAGGCAGCCTGTCCACCACAAAATGTAGTTTGTCCATTAAACCATGCTGAAAGCACAGGTGAAGGATGTGTATACATGCTTCTAAAAGCAGTTCATTGTCCTGGGCTTCCTATCTAAAGGAAGGATGGATGAGTGAGGCTTTCAGGAGAAGGGTTTCTTCTCAAGGCTGCAGACGAGTCAGTTTTGTCTGGCTATGGGTTCTCTGTCCATATGCAACCCTCTTTGGGAAACTGAAAAATTTTACCAGCCTTTGAGGAATCAGGAGTACAGTGATACTGCCTGTAAACGCAAAACATCTTCTAGTAGTGAGAACATCAAGGACTACTGCATGGATCTGCACACCTTCTAAAGCTCCTTTGTAAAGAAAATACTGGTTCTGCAGACAATGCACCATTTCGTTGCACAATCTGCAACACTTCTCCAAAACTGGGATATTTTGGTGGAGATGGAGGAGCAGCTGTTGCATCCTTTATCATATCCTGTTAGTGGATTCAGTTCCAATTCTAAAGAATATGCCTTCCAAAGACATATCTTGGGTCTCTTAAGACAAAGTCTACAGAGAGATTATGGATCTTTTGCCTGGAAATAGACACTTTCACAAGGTCAAAGAGAGCTAGTAACCATCTCTGCATAAAGGGGAACAATGCTCAGAAACTAGTCTTGGATGGAGCAGTAATCACTTGTATAGAACAAAGACAAAGTGATGGACAATTTGAATTTTTTGAATTTGAAGAACTCCAGTTTATATAGTGCATCCTTTTGAGATGTGGGAGAAAACCACAGAACAGGGATGACATGCCAACTTCACAGTGAAGGAACTCCTGCTGAGAAAACTGTAAAACCAAGCCCAGGGCCCGACTCCATGACACAGAGGAATACAGCCATAAATGCAACTCAGGGAACTGGGGCTAATTTCGAGGCCCCTTCATTGGATGAAAGAAGCAGAGAGAAAGTGGAGTGAAATGGCACAGACAGCTCAACTTCCTTGGAGGGAATGCACGCACCTGGGGGGCTTAGTGGTCAATGAGATTTCCCTGGTGGAAATTAGGCAACAATCATTCATACTTCGAGGAGAGTGACAGGGCTACTTGGAGGACACGCCCCTTCTGGCAGATGTTCTCTACCATCAGCCCAATGCACACCACTCCCAGACAGTTGTCAGGTGTGTGCTGGTACAGCCAGGAAGTAAATAAGAAAAACCTTCAAAACAGCTCTAATGGGCACTCATGGACAGCCCTCGCCACAAGGATGAGGAATGAATGGGCTGAATGGCCAGGATGGTGGGGGCAAAAATGCAAAACAGCAAGCACTTGAGAGGAGAGAGAGCAACACCAACTGATGTGCTACGATACCACTTAACATCTAGTGCAACAGCAGTGGGTTGGTGAAAGAGTGGCTAGAAATGAAGCACCACTGTTGTACTAGCTGTCCACGGATGAACCCATGAAACCTCACATTTATAAAGCAACTCTGAAAAAAATGAGGGAACCCACATAACATCCTGTCATAAATCAAATGCTCAGTGAACAAACACACTGCAGTTTCTGATTTAAAACACTAAATCATCCTACTCTTTCAGAACACCAAGGGAAGGTCTTCATAAACCAGATAGCAATTTTAAATGAAGGACACATTTTTAAGAACCAGCAGGTCTGTGAAACTAGAATCTATAAAAAAACAGGGCAAGACACTTCTGTTTAAGAGAGGGAAAACTATTAGTAGTTGTACAAATGTTCAGAAAAAGGAATCCTGCAAGAAGAATATGTGGTCTTTGTCATAAGCAAGTTCTGCACAGTTCTTGTAGATAATTTTATTTTCTGTGCGTGCATCTCTTTGTGGCAAACTTTGTATTGATACACTTTCAATGTCAGTGATATGTGGACTGTACAAGCAGGTCTGTTCTTTTGTGTGACTATCATACAACATATCTTTCAGTGCTCCTTTTGATATCGGCACTATACTTCATTTTGTATTTCTCCTCAAATTCTCTTTTCTTGGTGTCCATCTTCGTGGTGCAGCATACAGCAATATCTGAAGAGAAAGAAACATGGTCTCCAACCTGGTAGAAGAAAAAGGTTTACTGGAGTCTTTCATGTCCTGAGGTAAGTAAATATCCTTTAGTCTCTCAGCCTTGTGACGTGTTGTTTCTTGAGAATCCTCCTCTTTACAGCAACTCTAGCAGATAAGATATTAGTCATTAAGAACTTTATCGTGCCATTTTCCTTTGCTACACCCAAAGACTTAAATAAAAGTACATAAAATGGTAGCCCATTTCCTAACTTCACTACATCTAGTATTCCAAATATTGGGAAAATGTTGTTATTGTCAGGAATAACTGTTGCTGATGTCGTTATCACAAGCTCAGAAATTAACAAATATTCCTCGGTCTTAATCAGGATGCACTCTAAATGGTCCATAGGACCATAAAAATCAGTTAAAGTCGTATAATATAAAACTTGTCATATTGTCACTTTTAGTCACTAGTTCCTTTCTACTACATGAAGTTTCCTAAAAGATAATCCTGCTGCTAACTCATTCCTGCTACAATTTCCCTTCCACTGTATATGTATATGCTAACTCTCTTTAGGTCCATGTTAGAGCAACTCCTCTCCTACTCATTTTTTTTGCCGCCTGATTCTTTCCCAGCATATTTTCATTAGTTTGTATTTATCAAGCTTATGAAATCATTGAATATATTGCAAATGCCTTGCATACGCTTTGTGTATCTAATGTTGTTGTTGTCTTTCGGCTTTTCCAGGTTAGGGGTCACCACAGCGGAACTCTGGTCCGCTAATGATTGGCGGCAGATTTTCACAAATGCCGAGGTGCCAGCTCGATGTTCAACCTTCAACGAAGGCACGCCCATTTATGCATGTCTTTCGAACGCCCACCCAACCGCGGGGAGGGCATGCAGACTCCACACTTTGTGCATCTAATACTGTTTTATAATTCTTATTTTTTTAATGCATGTCAAATACTGTTAAGACTGATTTTTTTTTTTAGCTTTTCTCGGAGGGCATCAGCTGAAAAAGAGTCTTGTACTGCCCAACTGGACTAACCCAGCAATCAAGACAACAAATAAATAAATGTTGGCTTCCTTCAATGGGCCTTTTGATAAGTTAAGACATTTAGTGGTTTACACTCAGCCCTGTGAGCATGGGCTAACAAAGCTTGTGACTTACAAGAACTTCTATTTTAGGGAATTATATCTTCTCCATCACAAAATCTTCTAGTTTTACTAAGCCCAAATCGTTGCAATGTATGCTGAATAATCACTGATCAGTTAATTCACTTTTGACAATAAACAACACTTCTTTAATGTGTCAATTTGTGGATCATTTGTTTTTTGGCTGCTTTGAATCATCTTCCTGTCTTGCACAGTTACTTCACCTTTTGCACAACTACGTTCTTTTCTGTTTCGGTCAAGCTTGATATTCTGTAGGCAGCACACTGCAATGGGTCTGTCACAGTCTGCTACTAGCCTGTCAGTGTTTCATTTTCCACATCTTGTAAATCATTCCAGTGTTGTCCTCTCTCTTTTACAGACTATTGTAAATTTGTAGGACATTAACTTCCAAACCTATCCCTCTACAAATACACTTAATTAGGATTTGGGTTTTGAAGACAGTCTGTAGAGGGCAAAAAATTTCCAAACACAAGTGGCTATCTTCACAAGGAGACACTGTCACTAAAGGCTCCTTTTCCAATTCAGAATACCTCCTTTTATTTTCGGTAAGGGTCCTGGTTTCCCATCATTCTGCTCTGTCCTTTTTGTCTTCTGACTCAGAGTTGCACCCAGTCCTACAGCACCTACATCAGTCTCTGATGGCATGCAGTACAAACAATTAAAGCTCTTAGTTGTTAATGATCTGCTTCCTGTGCCAAAGGCACAGGGTTTGAATCCTCTTCACTATGTGACCTTGAGCAAGTCACTTAACCAGACAGTTGCTTGGGGCAATTGGAGATTTGGCTAGGCTCCTTAATGGTCTCCTGGTCTGCATGCCTAGTAACTACTTACAAACCTATGCGGTCTTACAATCAGTCTTGAAGTATGCTATTACTGCATCTGAAATAACACTTTTTACATTTTGGCACTCTGTGTCCATTCAATCAAATTAATAAATTGCTGATATGTCAGACTTTTATAATGCATGCATGGCAGTGCATCATGCCCAGCAACCTATTGCCATCTTTGAAATTGCTTGGTAGTGACAATTCACTTAGTCATCAAACTGGATTGTGGATTCATGTCTTTCTGTGACTATATGAAAGCAAAGTAGTAGAGTATACTAAAAATTACACTAAATGAAGTACCATATAAAAGCAACACAATAAACAACCTCACTGCTAACAAATAACATAAATAAAATTGCTTCTTCTAATTTAGTACAGCACAAATCTTTTTTTCCATGTCCCCGTAACATAAGCATTTTTTGCAAATTTCCTGGCAGTAGCTTTTCTAAATCTACTTTAAAACTAGCAAGACACATACATGACCAAAATATATGCTCGCATGTCCCTAACATCCTGGGATTTACAAATAGGCCAGTACCTGCCCTCAGTCAGCACCTGCTTTCTCTAGGAGAGGCTATACCAGTCAGTCCTGGAGTAAATTTGGGGAAACCCATTCAGTCATCTAGTTTATGTCTAAAGGAAGATATTAAGTCACACTGCCTAACATTATGGTACATTTACTCCAGAGTTCTGGGAGACTCTGGGTTATAAAGCTATCACTTCATCTCATTTTCTCCATCTGTTAAAGAAGTAGGTCCCTGATACAAGCACTGGTAAGGGTATTGTACTTGTGGAGAATCAGGATGCCCAGGACAATCAGGTCTTTAATGGCACAGTGAGCAAAACAGAGATCTCTCCTCAAAAGTCTAAGACTCTGACTAAAGATATAAAGCACCCAGGCTCTCCTGGTAGCTCAAGGACTTTAGGCCTATGATCTTTACTGTTAGGAACCTTTGTAGTCTTTGTAACTGTTTGATCAATTTAGTGAGATAAATCCCAAAGGGGCATTATACTCAATAATTAGTCTGACCAATGCTGAATAAAAAGGAGTGATGACCTCTTTAGACCTTGATGACATTCTTTACTTGACTTTGGCAATTAGTTGGGCTAAGTAAAAGGCTTTTCTAAAAAGTTTTCCATGACTGTCAAAAGAAAGGGCGCTATCAACCCAAGTACCTATTTTTATTTTGTAAAAGTGTGTAGTCTAGATGGTACATTCAGAGGAGGGGTTGTGTATGAAAAGTGATGATAGTACAATTTTTAGTACTCAGTTTAAGCCAGTTTTCATGATGCCGATGAAACCTGGGTCTTGCCGATCAAACAGACACTCCTTCATGGTTTCAGACATGCTTATGCTGTCTATAGCGGTCTTCACTGGGTCTGCCTATTAATAAGACTTTGATTTGTCCTAGTATTACATGAAGTTCAGAGTACTTTGTTTTAGCTGGCACTGTATAATGATGTGACTTGCTAAATGACTGTACCAAATTGTTTGTTAACTGTATGCTATGCCCTACTCAGGTAGCTCTGCACTTTAACTTAACTCAGTTCTTTACTATCCTGCTACCCCTTTCTACTGTCTGTCCCTATAATACATCTAGTTCAATCTTCCATCTTCCTTTTACTCTTCTCATATCTGTGTCCTTTATGACTTCTCTCCTAACCTAGCATTTACTTCCTTCTCCCTCATTTCTCCTCCTTTTATATCCCTACTTAGCCCTTTCCACTACCTTACTACAGCTATCAACTACTATTATTCACCTCCTGCTTATCCCCTCTCTCTCTCTGTTTTTCAGGTCCCTGATACCAATCAAAACAAGGACACTGCTAACCCCAATCAGCCTTGAAGACCATCCACTCACTTTATGAGTGTTGTTCCCTCGGTGGAATTCCAATCCAGAAACAGTGCAGTATAATTACAACATATGTTACACTGTGTATTCAGTAATCCTACCACTCTATACCCACTTGGTGTAGACTTCAACGTTGTGTGTCTACTGTATGCCTATGTAAACTACTGCCCTTGGTCACCTAGAGCACTCCCTGCATGTCTCACCCCATTACCCGCGCTCTCTCTAGTGTTCAAGTCACTCTCCTTTCCTCATAATCTTACTCCCATCCACTTTCTCTGCTAGCACTTTCCCTCAACTCTCATAGCTTCCTGCTGACACAGTCCTCACATCTCTACCCGACTGTATCCTCCCTTTGACCTCTGTCTTACAGACAGAATCCCTCTGTCCTCTCTCCCACTCATAGGATTCCTACTCTCTCCTTTCCCTACCATATTCCCTTTTCATCCACCTCTACAGACTTACTCTCAGCCAGCAACTGTCAGCTTCTCTGTTTAGTCTGTGTACAGTTATATTCAAAGCAGGCCCACTGGAAATTAATCACAGCATTCTCTCCCCTGTACCAAACTAGTCAACCTTCTAAATGATGGTCATTTTCTCTTCTAGTTTGCTAAAACTACTGGAGAGTGCTGCCCCGCTCCGTTTGCTACGCTGACTTAACTCCCCTACCCTAGTCCCATTCCCACCCACCCCCTACCCTACCCCCATTCCCACCCACCCCACTTCAATTTCATTTATAGTTTGTAGACCACACGCCAACACATCTACCTCCCAATTAACCAATCAAACCTCACCTACAATCACTCACTTAAAGACTCCACCACACTCCTATTCAACACTTGACTACTATTACAACTATCACACCTACAACTAACTACCTACTCCTCTAACTCAACAACATGTCCTATATGTATTTCTCCCACGTACTAAAAGTATTATGTTCTTCATTAACTATCCTCTCCCTCCTTCTTCTGTCACTGCTTTCCACCTACCACACACACCTTAACACCACCTCCCCACCACCATGGCAAACAGATTCCACAACCAGTCCTAGACAGGAAGAACATTTCCCTATATCACCCTATGACCTTTCCTCCACCCAATTGTTTTCCTCCCTTTATAATACTCTTAAGTAAAAGACCAGTACCCCAGTCCTCCCAGAAACAGGCTAGGATATTTCACAAACTTAAACTCTATCTATACCTCCTCCAAAAACCTACTTGCTGCAGGGACATTCACCCTAATCCAGGGCCCAACAGCACTAACCACAGTACCACTCAGCAACTAAATCCTCTATATCTAAGACCACCCTCATCTCTACTCCTTTTAAACATCAATGTGAGAATCATTTGTAACAAATCCCAGGACCTTCATTGCCCTACTAGCTCTATACAAGCCAGAAGTCATGGTGCTAACAGAAACCTGGCTCAAGCCTGAACACCACGATAATGAAATTAGTGCCCCTTGTATAACATCATTCGCAGAGACAGAACAGGTAAAAAAAGGAGGCAGTGTGGCAATACTTTTCCAAAACCACCTCACTTTTGAACAATTTGAGTGCAACTCCCAAGAAGTAAAAGACACAGACACAGAGAACTAATTCTAGGCAAATTAAAAGTCAACTCCAACAAACACATAATAATTGCAGGTGGATATATCCCACCAGGTAATAATATTATCACACTAGAAAACCTACTAAACTGGATGTCATCCTCCCTTCCTCGTGAAATTATATTAGGCGATTTCAACATAGACTGGTCTGACTGCTCCAGCCAAAATTCCTCCACCCATATAAACCTCCATGGGTTTATCCAAATTATAACTGACCCCACTAGAATTGACAAATCCTCCAAACACCAATCTATCTTAGACTGGATTCTGCTATCAGACCCCACACTGGCTACCATCAGGCAACCTACTTAATTAGGAGTCAATCCCACCAAGTTAAACAACCTATCTCAGAGTATTACGTCACAAAAAACACCTTCAAACCTAAAGACCTAATCAATTCACTAATATGCTGGAATTGGACTCCCTTAAAACAACTACCTCTTGACGATGCTGTGCAGTACTTTAACTCAACCTTCGTAGACATCCTAAACTATCATGTACCCCCCAGAACCATTAGAATCAGAACTAACTATGCCCCATGGCTAACAAAAGATACTAAAACCATAATGAAAGAAAGGGACAAAATCTGGTTACAATTCCATAAACAAAAAAACAGCATAATGAGACAAACTTATCTTGAACTCCACGATAAAGCTAAAAGACTAGTTAAACATGCCAAAACTAACTACCATACAACCATGCAGGAAAAGTACTCCAACAACCCTCAAAAATTCTGGGCCACTATAAATACTTTACTGCACCCAGGAAAATCCACCACTCCTAACCCAGGAAAATCCACCACTCCTAACCCTATATTACCAAACAACCATGAAAATATCCCCACTCAATTCAATAAATACTTTACTGAAACAGTCCAAGCGCTAGCCAACACCAAAAATACTACTAGCAGCCCCTTGCCTACAAATACGCCACCCCACACCCGCATAACAAACCATTCCTCCAGTTTCTCCCTGGAACCAGTCCCTACTAAACTATTGCTAAACTTCTCAAGAAGCTGAAAACAACCACTCTGGCAGCTGACAATCTACCTGTAGACTTCCTAAAAATAACTGCTGAAGCAATAGTCTACCCAGTGTCCATTCTCATAAACAGGTCAATATCAGAGCAGAAAGCACCTCACCTGGAAAATATCATACATTATTCCACTGCACAAAGGGGGTAAGTCCCTTGAACTTACATACTATCGCCCTATTGCAATCCTATGCAATTCTATCACCTTTAATCAAAAATATTAGAAAGGGTAGTTCATTCCCAGCTAATACAATACCTTCTAAAACGTAACCTGCTATCCATATCCCAGCATGGCTTCAGACCTTCCTATAGCACTACTACAGCACTACTCTCCTTCACCAACATAGTCTATTCACCATAGAAACAATGGTCTATTTGTATCCTCAGTATTCTTAGACTTATCAAAAGCCTTTGACATGGTGAACCACAGTATGCTCCTAGAAAGTCTAGCAGCACTTAACATAAGCTCCTCCACCATATCCTGGTTCAATAACTACTTAACAGACTGTCAGCAGGCAGTTCTTTGGCAAGAGCAACTTTCCTCTCTATTACCAGTAGGCATAGGTGTCCCCCAAGGGTCCATCCTACGACCTCTGTTATTCTCACCATTTACTAACCAAATAGCCTCATCCACCCACATTGCCTCAGATGTACAATATGCAGATACCACCATTATATGTGCCTCCTCCACCTTACATGAACTAAAAGCCACAACTCAAAACAACTTCTCCTTAGCAGAAGAATGGTTCACTAACATAAAACTTATTCTTAATCCCAAAAAAACTAAACTCATTCTCTTTGGCCCTGGTATATCTCCTCCACCAAATAATAATTTTACCACAACATCTCGAGACAGAATTCAAATTACCCCAACTACACACACAAAAACTATTAGGTGTTGAAATCTATAATAATCTACGATTTGACATTCATATAGCCCAAACAATTAAGTAAGTTAACAAAAAGCTTGGTCTCCTCTACAGAAATAGACAACAGTTCATCACTAGACCTACCCAATGCGAAATCAAATTGGAATCCTGCTACAACAAGTTTGTTAGATTTGCTACCGATTCCTCTCATAGGTCCCACCACTGTCTTGCTCTTAAGCAACTAAATTGGCTCAAATTACCTCAACTACTCCTACTAAACCAACTCTCAATAGCGCATAAAAAATCTACCACCTCACTGAAAAAAAACCCAGTACTTCAAAACATAATTCACCCCTACACCACCACCAGGAACCTAAGATCTAGTCATCAGAACCACATAAATGTCATCAAACACAAAAATGATGCAGGTAAATCTCTCTTTGCCTGCACCATCGCCAGAACCTGGAACTCACTCCCAAGTCACTTAACTTCTACCACCACTACTTCCCCAATTTAAAAAAACTTCTCAAAACCCACTACATATCTAACTGGCATTGCACATGTTGCTCCTCAGACTAGGCCATATCATTGCACTGGTGCTAGGATTCTGCTAGGGATCAAATGGCTGCTCCCTATGTCCTGTTGCTATAAATCTGCTGAGTATCAAATGGTTGTTACCCAACAAAAAAAAAAAAAAAAAAAAAAAAAAAACAAGGGTTCTATCCTTTATACTTCTATAAAAACAGTTGACCTTTAGAAAGGCGATTCACACTCGGGTGAACAGCAATTGTTCAAAAGGCTGTTTGCAAAATTTGCAAATGCGGAACAAAAAAAGGTTTGAATGGGCAATGAGGAAATGCACAGTGACATTCGCTCACTGCGGATTGCACTATAGTGGGATTTGGAAAAATGTTCCCTTTCCCCACTGTAGTGCGATCTCTGAGTTAGAATATTAAAGTAGGGGGGATGTGCCCCACATGGGAGGTGCAGGGTGACTTGCCCCCCCGCTTTACACTTTTTTTTTCATTCGACATTAATGTTCGAAAAACAGCAAATCTGCCTTTCGATTTGCTGTTTTTCGAACATTAAGGACTATCACAGTTTTCACTTTCATGGTTACGAGTCGCTCATATGAGCATTCGTACCACTGTGATTCGGCTTTATAAAAGTAAACCTATAAAAACTGACTTTCTGCCAATAATCTGCTAACTATTTTTCATATATACTGAATGTTCTTTTATGAGATACTACTTTTGTACCTATATTTGTGCTTGGAGCTATCTGCACTCAATTGTATTCCTTATATGTACCCTATATGCATATTATTATGTTACCTTAGATGCTGCTGTTATTCTCTATGAAATTGTATTGTAATTGTATTGTTTGCTTGGTGCTTTTCTCCCCAGGCCTCCGCTGAAAATGGACCTTCATCCAGTCAGACTTTCCTGGTTAACAAATGTAAAATAAAAATAAATAAAAATAGTCACTTGCATATTTTCTGATGAAGCACCTGCTACTCGCACTGCATGGTTTCAGTCCTTCAGCCAGTTTGCTATTCATCCTACCACAAAGAGGTCAATTTTTAAAGCATTTAACTTTAGCATGATGCCAGCATGGTGAATGGTTTAAAAGGCCTTAACCAAGTCAGGATACACTGCATGCACTGCACCCTATCAAATAAATTTACCAGATTAAAATATTCAGGATCAACCCTTCACAAAAATCAAACTGTTGGGGCTCAAGTCTAACAAGATTTTTTTTGCAACATCTTTATTAAAATCACACAATGCATAGTGACATGAGTACACATTCAGTTATAAAAGAACAAACAAAAGATTGACTTTCACCTTTGTATATATAATTCAAATATGATCTGTATTTTAACAATTACTCAGTTTAAGATTACACAGATTACTCAAGTTCTTCCTTCCCTGAAATATCACTTCTCCTAAACATTATTCTGTATGTATTGTCCCCACAGATCCTACACTTTACAATGTCATTTATAATATGGTCCATGGCTTTGCAGATGAGACTTGCAAAGTTGACAGATTTGTTATTACACAGGTCAGTTGTAAGGCCAGCCTTATGGAGGGCATCACCAAAGTTGTGAGCCACATATCATTGACAAAACCAGTAGCTAAACAAGTTGAAACAGTTTGAGGAAAGTACCTGTAAGAGCATATTTAACACTATTCATAAAATAACCTGGGATATTATCAGGTCCCACGCAGGAAGGCTTTATGGTCTTGGTTAGCACTTTCTGTAAACGAACTTTAGTTATAACTGAGGGAGTCAGGGAATAAGACATTTCACAGCTTTGAACAGAAATCTCAGGGATGAAGTTGACGCTAACTTTATTCACAAGTATATTGGCAATGTCAATTGGGTCAGAACAGGAGGCTCCATTATGAATATTGTGAATAAGCTCTGAAAAATGTAGAGTTTTTTTTTTTTTTTTTTCAAGTTTTCTAAAGAGGGATTTATATAGTTTTTGACATCAGAGATTATCCCAAGTTCAAGAGCTTCTTTTTTGTAATGCTTCATTATCCTTGAGAACACTGGCTTTGGATTTAATAAATAATTTAAGGTGTTTGTTTCTTTTGTTGTATAGTTTATTTATGGTGGTAGACCACCAAAGTGGTTTATTTTTGAATTTTCCATGGATACTTGGTTCTGGTAGGGACTGCTAACTATATGTATTTTCTAAATATTGGTGAAGCTTACTGCCATATTAAGGTCTGGGAAGGTGCAGTCATAAGTGAAATTTGCCATTTTCTCATATAGTAGGTTGAAGTTTGTGTTCCTTAACTTTAGTTTGCTGTAGGAGATTAAAGGAAAAGACTGCAGACTTCACAGGGGAAGGAGATACCAGAAGAGCAGCACAACAGATGGCCTTTTTTGGGTTTTTTTTTTTTTTTTTTTAAGAAATCCACTCAATATACCTCCATTGAGGCTTGGCATTTAGGAATATGCTTCTTCACTGGGGAGTATAAAATATTTGCCCAGTCACATCTATGCAAATATCTTAAACCTCTTTGACTTTGTGTCACACCTAGGTAACAAACAAATCCACTTTCAAATAAATGTTATCTCAAATTCCAGTAATGTATTTCAATCACTGCAGCACACATAAATAAATCCCTGATTATGACCCACATGACAAGAGTTTGATTAGTGGCTCAAATGCTGGAAGATCTGGAAATGGATGGTGGGAGTGACTGGCTTACAACAGCTTATCCATCCTACAGGACACATTAGAGTGAAGCACCTGCAGACAGCTAGTTCTGAAGATGTATAACATAGTAAAATTAGACAAAAGCACTTAAACATTCTGCATTAAAGTTCATTTTGAATCTTACTGCCACCTGGTAATTTATTTTTACCTGCGTACCAGAGTTGATATTATTTGGGTCAATGAGTAGAAAAGTGATTTTGAATTTGATTTGGAGCCACAAAAGCCATATCGAGCTCATTTCACCCATAGGAACAACTATGAAATACTGGTTATACTAGTATGAAATACTAGTTGCAGCTTAACAAACTCTGTTACATATAGAAAAAAAAAAAACATGACGACAGGCAAGTTACATCTCAAAAGGTTCCACTAGATACTTCAAAACTCCATAAGCAAAACTTGCCTTGAGCTCTTCTCTACTGAAATACTCTTATTACTGGACATATAAAAGTTGTCAATGCATTAATTACAGGAATGTACATCATACCTGGGACACTCAACAACTGTGCATTTGACTGTGTGTAGTCGACAAAAATGCTCCATTGGCAAGTGCATCTGCAATAACCAGGCCATTGATAACAAGGTCTACAATGATATGGATGGTACCTATAGTATTCACAATGCAAGTTTACACACACACACACACACACACACACACACAAATTATTTCACAAGACTATATTTTAAGGAAGTCCGAGTTTGCTTGCAAAAATACCAAATATCTGCAATCAAAAGACAGCAATGCTACTATCTCTTCATTGTTCCACTGCCACAGCATCCCCACACACCCCAATATCAGCTGCTTATTTCACCCACAGGAACCCAGACAGTACTAATTCACAGCAATGGTGCATTAATGCTTTACCGACTACTAATAATAAAGTTTATAAACAGGGCAGAGAGAACAGTTTTTGAAATCTTTATGCATAAAATTTGTTCTGGTGAATGCCTACTGTTAATTGTCATGTTAAAGGGGTTAATATGAGTCATCAAATCTGTGGGCTCAATTTCAAATACTGCTGTCACTAGGAAAAAGGTCATATTTATTTATTAACTATTTAATTACCAGGAAAGCCCAACAGGGTAGGTGTCCATTTTCAGCAAAGGCCCACTGAGAAAGGCTCCAAACTATTACAAAAACATTTTAAAAAAAATTTTAGTCTTCAAAAATAATACAAAATATATGCCAAAAGAGCGGCATACAAACCCAACTACAAAGCACAAAGTGTTTTATTTCATTAGAGATATAACAACTAGGGATGGGGAGGCCTTGTATTATGCAGAAATATATGTTCGTTTTTTTTTTTTTTTTTTTTTCAAATATAGGTTTTCAGCCATAAGTGTGTTTCAAAATGGAATGAAATGAAGTGAGAGCTGAACAACGGTTCTGCCTATGTAACAGAGATGTTCTGGAAGGATTTTTCTCACTCAAGTCATGCATGTTCAGTGATCTTTAGCAACCCACATACACCTGGATCCATGAGGTGTATGAGCCCTGTGGCAAGGTGACCTCTCAACCATACCGAATTTCTATATTTTTACCAGTTTTGAGGTCCAAATAACCTGAGTGGCACCCCTTAATTTCCGATATTCCCAACCTTTTTTTTAAACTTCAGCCTTTTACCTGATGTCATCATGTGCGCAATAACGTCAGCTCCAGCCTGCCAGAGTTGCACCAGAGGGCAATGTGCGAGCATTTCCGGCTGCTCCAGGTAAGGACATTTTCTTCTGCTAGTTGCAAGGGAATGGTTCTGTTCCTCCAGGAACATTTGTCACAAGCGAAAGGAATTTGGTTTGTTCTTTTATATTCAACATACACTGCTTGGTTCGTTCATTATTTTATATTGATATTCAACTTACGCTGCAAGGGATGTGTGTGTGTGTGTGTGTGTGTGTGTGTGTGTGTGTGTGTGTGTGTGTGTGTGTGTGTGTGTGTGTAAAATGCCCCAGTTAAATATACCTGGTGGGGGTTCCTATCAGCAGATCGAAGACGCATGTTTTCAAATGCATCTTGGTCAAAATGACAAAACCGAAACTGAAAAATATCAAAGCGGCATGTAAGCTAATTCTTTCCTTGGGATTCAAATGCCTGCCATTATTTAGTGAATTCACTCCTTCACTGATATGCCACAAAAACCCTGAAAAACTACAGATTTTATGAGGAACAGAACAAAAATATGAGGCAAAAATCTGGAGAGCTTGGCTGCTTCGGTACTTTGCCGTTTCCGGCACTGTAGTGCTGTCTCGAAGTTGGTATATTTAAGTAGTGAGGGTGTGGGGGGCAAAGCCCCCACTTAATCTCATGTTTTAATGTGCTTTTTGTTTGTTGGAACAGCATTTTTTTCCCTTGGAAAAAAAATCGCTGTTCTGACAGTTCGGTTTTGTAAGCTTTCGCTTACATGGGGTCAATTAATCACTTTTCGCTTATCAAAGCATTCAGTAATCTAATATAGACCCCCTGGTGGCTAGAGTTACTCAGGCTCAAACCCTGTGCCTTGGGTACAGGTAGCAAGAGCCTGAATTCCATTCCCATCACTACTTGTGAAAACTCTCTAGTTTTTTGCCTCATATTTTTGTTCTGTTCCTCATAAAATCTGTAGTTTTCAGGATTTTTGTGGCAAATCAGTGAAGGAGTGAATTCACTAAATAATGGCAGGCATTTGAATTTCAGGCTTCATATTCTTCAGAGAATACATGGTAACACAAAACCTTTTATTCTAGCAATTTTCTAAGTTTATAAGATCAAAATTTGAAATTAGTCCCTATTTTTGGGGCTGTATTTCCCCATTATTGACTTTGTCCAGGTATTTTGCACTAACAGCTATGGTGAGAACTGAATACACTAAATGATAGCCATTTAAGTTTCAGTCTTCCTATCTTTCAAGAAACAGCTAATTTGGCATAGTGGTATGTTGCTCTAACTGTAGTGCACAGGGTCCTGGGTTCAAGTCTTGGTAGTGAAATGCATGGTGGTAACACATTTTATTCTAGCAACTTTCCAAAATTATACAAGCAATGTTTAAAATGTGTCCCTGGTTTTTGGACGTTTTGGCTTTTTCCTGATTTCTTGTGCTGTAAAGTTGAGAGATACAGTTGAGTGTCTAGTGGATTTTACAAGGAGCTGAGAGCTTAAGGGGAAGAGAAGTTTAGTGATGGTTATGCTGAGTCTACTTGCATTGTTAATAGCATAACAGGTTGAATACTTGCTTTTGTTGCAGAAGGCTGTGGGTTCTACTCCCACAGTATGTAGATGCATTGCTGATACTGTACTGTGTTGTACTTTTAAAGGGGGTGGATGATTTAGTCCTGAGAATGCCCTCATTGGTGGTGATAACTAGTAACCATGAACCTGTTATCAGTTTGCCATCCATTCCCTATTGCAATATTACTAGCTTATCATTTTTTTAATGTAACATAGGCAATTTCTCAAGGGCAACAGGCACTTAATTTGTAGATGAAACAATGAAATATAAAGCTGTTTGCTAGCAAAAACCTCATTAGTTACACATCTTTTTAATGTGGAATTATTTAGATGACTTACTTCTGCAGAAAATGTGCATATTTACTGATACTGGTGGATTGTACAAGTTTATGATGGAAATTTTCTGAACTGGGCAGTTTTGCCATTATTGGTGGGTGCGTTTTGTTTCATTGTTCACCAGGAAAATGTTCAAAACAATAAATTTAAAACACCCTCTAACAACTGTACTGTATTATACAAGGAATATAATTTAATACAATCAATCAATACAATCAAAGAACACATGTATGTTTAGTGTGTAAGGGGCCTGTAATTTGAAAACAGCCCAAAGTTGATCTTTATCTGCCACTGGCCAGAATTATTTTCTTTGACTATGGCTTTCAATGCTGTTTCAATGAATGTGAGTTTCAAGGGCAGAGAAGTTTTAATGTTAAGTTGTCATTGTGAGACCTCATTGCTTTGTTTAGCTGATGTCTATTAGTGTTTGTTCTGTGAAATGTAAAATAAAACTTTTAAATGAAATCCAAATCATCACAGAAGTAAAGCAGTATGCACATTCTAGTGTTTATGGTAAATGGGGGGAAACAGCCAAGTAATGGGAAATTGGAATGGCTGCAGAGGGAGGGGGAGGGCTATATATGAGGAAACCCCATTCGACCATGATTTTGTGAGAGGGGGAGGCAGCAAACAAAGACAGCCTCAGGCTGCACAAACTGCAGTTACGCCACTGATCAGTAGGCCATGAAGAATGACTTTTGGAGGTCCTAGCAAACTATAATATTCTTTTGCTAAGATAAGAATATTGCCTACCATTAAATGCCCTACTTTTACCATAAAACCCATATACTGAAAGTCACTGAAAACAAACTCCTAAGGTTCATCATCTTCTCCCTTCCCAGCGAACATCATTGCAACATACTTAAAAGAAAATGGTTACAGTTTACACAGGGTCTGGGTCTCTGGGGACATATTTTGGTTGTATGGTTCTTCAGTTTGCAGTTGAAAGTTGATATCCCATAATTCCATTGGAGTGGACAGGATTACATAATTATGTACGCAAACTTTATGTTAATCAGCATACAGATTTGTAACTATTTTTCATAGGACTTTGTCCAGAGGTTTTATGTTCCCAGGTTAAGAGGTATGGTGGCAAGGTTACAAAAGCTTCAAATTTCTACAGGAGTCCTTATTATGCTGAATATGACATGGCTCCCCAGTGAGAAAAATTGCTATCATGTTAGGCTTAGTACCTCATTTCCTAACTCACTGTTTTCTATCGCAAGTAAAATTTGATAGCTTTCACTGAAAGGAAATAAAAACATTTTGGATTCCCAAATAAGAAGGGATGTTCACATGCATAAGCTTTATAAAAAACAAACAAACAGTCAAAGTAAGCTTACTGGGCTACAAGAAATAAAATGGCAAAGAATTTGGAAGTATCCTTCTAAAACACAAGATTCCCACAAATTCTATATCCATCCATCCATCCACCTACAACCCTTTTTTCCAGATTTTTGCACATGGCGTTGGGGTGCCACTTCAACAGTGAAAATCTAGAACCAAAGTTTATACTGTAGAGTGGCTATCCCTGCCACAGTAGTTCTTCCACCACACACACCCACACACACACACACACACACACACACACACACACACACACACACATATGGCCAATGTAGAGTGTCCAATACACCTACTGCATATCTTTGGAATGTCACATAAAACTGTAGCACCTGGAGAAATCCTGCATGAACACGGGGAGGACATGCAGACTGCTCACAGAAGACACCCTAGCAAAGAATCAAACTGGGGAACCTCTTGCTGTAAGGCACTGTGCCAACCACAAATTCTATAGAACAGTTTTAAAAATGCAGAGTACAAGACTTTTCAGTGGAAACAAAGTACGCAGTCAGGATTTAGTAACAATTGTAGAGCAGAACGCAATTTAAATGAGAACTAACCAAATGGCACTTTGCAGAAACTATTTGTTCTTCTGCTTATATCTTTCTATAAGGTTTAGTGGTCTCCAAGATAAATATATTACAGAACAGGATTCAAAGGGCATAGATCCCTCCAGATTAAGTGTGGAGGATATGCTTCCCATATAAAATAGAGCTGAACAGTTCAATCAAAGCACCAAATGACCATGACTCAGCACTCACTGATGGGATGACTAATAAGAGTCTCAGCTATACCAAAATCACCAAATACTGCTACCATTTTTGCTGAACTAGCAGAGAAGGATTTTATGAAACAAACGATGAAACAAATGAAAGCATGTGTCCTACCTGTTTAACAGCATCCAACAACCTTTCTAGTAGAAATTGCCTTCTACTGTCATTCTGATGTGATCCAGGGGCTACAATAATATGAAAAATGACAACAATTAAACAGCCAACGTTCAAAGTCCAACCAAACACAATTCTTTAAATCAAACTTATTAAACCAAGTTCATTTCTGAGTAAGAGTACAGTTTATAAATAAATGGCCAATCTCTTTTCATTTCTGAAACACTTCATTTGAGTGTCTGTGGCATGTCTTTAATTGTTAATTTACTAGTCAGTGAAAAACCTTTTCACTTTCTTTCTGAGTCTTGGTCTTAATCATTTCCTAAGATTTTTACTTATAATATTTTTCATAAAATATACGACAACTCAGCCAGACCAACAAAGCAAACAAGTCTAGAATTAAATGCAGCAAGAAAAAGTCAGCATTCAAAGCAAAATAAATTAAACAAAACACTCACTAGGTACATAGTTAGACAAAAAATACGTAGAACAGTAAACCACCTTTTCTTGCCAGTCTTCTCTTAGATTTAGTATTCAATTCAAAAATATTCACAAATGTTACTACTATACTATTAAAATAAAATATTCTTTCACAAAGCTGTAATAGAATGTTTAAAGCAGATGGTATAATTACAACTATCCATGTTTCACTGAAAATGTAAAATTGAAAAATTTTTAATGTTTGACACCAATGAAGATCTTGATGAATAAAATATTGTATTTTTGGTTTTTCATTTAATTTATTCCACAATGGTATAACAGAGTTACACAACAAAAATATGTGCAAAATGTTTACAACTCATGTTAAATTAAGTCTCATGTTCATTCTTAATTGGATAAAATACTCGTGAACAAAACATGCATAAAAAACAATTGCTTCAGATTCCCCATCTAAAACACATTAGCTGTGGTAGTTATTATAGAGGTAAACAAATGAATATAATTTAGCCAAAAGAAAGAGACCACACAAACAATTTCAAGTATCAATGGGGAATCCTCTTTAGCTGCACACCACTCACATCTATCTGCAATACACATTACATTTTAAGCCTTTTTTTTTTTTACTGTAAAAATTTTATTAAAATTTATATACAAAAGGATTATGTACAACAATTCATAAAAAGAGAAAATCAAAACATACATTTTAACAGATTAACCACATGAATAGTAAAAACATCAGAACAATAAATGAATAGAAAGAAAAGGAAACTATTTACAAAGGTGTCTACTTGAACAATTACAATTATTAAATATTAAAAATATATTCTATATCATGTCACATTGCAGTCACTTTTCTCAAGTAACTCTATAGCTTTTTAATATGAAATGTTATCAGTTCTCATCTTGACTATAGTCATTTCCAGTTCAGAACATTAAGTTTCCTTTTATTGACTTCTTTATGAAATAGAAGTCTCGCTCTTCCAATTTATTGCAATTACTTTATGTGCTAGAGGTAATAAAGTCCATAAAACTGAATATTTTGATCTGGGGACACATGTATTGATTGGAACATTTGGTTAACTGAAATTTGTCATTAAATCCAATTTGAATAAAGAAATTAAACTTTTCCCAAAACATTTTAAGCAATTTACAATCATAAAACGTATGTAACCACTTTGCTTCCTCTTTTAAATTCCATCTCCAACATCCTATATCTTGTTTAAACATTAATTCCATTTTATGAGGTGTAGTAAAAATTCCATGCATAAACTTCCATGAAAACAATTTCCATTGCAAGGAAAGAGAGGTTTGCTTTGAAGAAATTAAAATTATTTTTTTTACCATTTTCACTAGGGGGATGATTTATTGATCTATAATAATCCCCAAAAGTATCCTTATAATACAATTTTTGATTAACTTGTATAATTTAGATAGATGCCCTTTTCCTATTACTGTTTGGGTTTTCTATAATGATCATAAATTCAATAAGTTTGTAAAGAGTATCTTTTATATTTGCATTCACTGACTCTAATTTACCTATAATATAGTGCCTTAAAGTTTGAATTACTAGCCACATATCACTAATTTATATCATATTTACTCAATAGAGAGGACCTTACCAGAATCCTTTAGATGATGCCAATATATTTATTTATTTATTTTAAGTATAGTCATTTTTAAAGCATCAAAGGTGTTACTGTTATTTTGAGTACAAGCTATAGGAAAAAGTAAAAATGACCACGCTCTATATTTTGGAATTCTATTTTGAATTTAATGCATTAATTATATAATTTGAACACATATGTTTATTTTTATTTTCCAATACATAATCTCTTATCAACCAGAGAAAGCTACTCAATATTTTTTACTAAACTGAGTTGGTAGTAAGTGATTTGATTTTAACCAAATAAATTCTTGTATTTGTTTCCACCTAAGAGAATAAGAACATTTTAACCATAACGCTATAGTCTTATTAATGAATGATAAGGCATACATTTCTATATGTGGAAGACCTATTCCATCTCTTATCCAACCTTTTAGATGATGATTTATTGCTATTCTAGGTTTACTGGGATACCATATAAAGTTAAACATTAGTTTATTGAACTGATGTGTGTATTTTTTAGAAAGAAGAGAGATGGCTTGCATGATACATACATTTTTTGGAAAAATACCTTTAAAGTACAACCTATCTTCAGTTATGAAAGCAAATATTCCATCCATCTATAACAAGCTTTATTTAAAATATTGTTGTAATTAATATTTTGTTAATATCATTTCATAATAAAATTAAACATTTACGGATTATATTATCCAGAACTATAAACTTATGGAATTTCTTATCTATATTTTTCTTATTACAATATGAGCAATATCTTAGGCTTATGATCATTAAATTTACAATCTGAAATCATTTGAAAGAGCTCCATTGTCTCAAATAAGGCTTGCAATGAGGTCAAAATTATTCAATTTCAATAAAATAACATCGGCAAACAAGTGAATTTTAGAATTTAAATGATTACTAAAAACTGTATACTGCTGATTTCTACATTCTTTCTGATACAATTCACAAATGGTTCTATGACCAAGGAAAATAATCATAATGACAGTGGATATCCTTGCTTGCTGCCTTTGGTAACTGAAATTAATGTAGATGTATATGATCCATTCTTTACATAAGCCAAGAAATTATTGTATAGCAACTTAATAAACTTTATAAAATCTTGTGAAAAACCATACGCTTCCAACACCAGCAGAAGATAGTTCCAGTGAACAGAATCACAAGCACTATTTATGTCTAGATTTACTAAGGTCAGATTTCCTTTCGTAACAAAGTCAATTCTTGAAAGTACTTGTTTAATATCATGTGTTTCTGTTTAATATAAAACCACTTGGTCCCTCACCAATCAAGAGCAGAAATGGTTTACCTCTATTAGCATGTATTGCCATGAAGTTTTCAACATTTAGTAAAGATATTGGTCTATAAAATGAGCATTCTTTGGCATCTTTGTCCAATTTAAAAACTGGAAAAATAATGCATACTTCCATGACTGGAGGATAGTTTTGCTTCTTTGGCCAATTTAAGGACTCTTAACATTGACAATGTTTCTTTAGGTAAAATTTATACATCTCTGGTATTATACCATCAAATCCTGGTGCTTTGTTTTGTAAATTTGAGATTTTAGTTCTGGCACTGAAATTGGTTTCTCTGTTAGTTTATCTGATCTTCCATTAATATTTTTAAAAAATATATTTCATAAAAAAAGGATTTTATTAAATTTTTTGGTTCTACTACTGGGTCATGTGAATTAATTAAAGTGCATTTTAAATGTCTCTAGCCATCTTCTAAATTGGAAACTTTCTTTGTTCCAGGAATTTATCTTTTATCTGATTAGATTTTGTAATCTTTTTCATTATATTTACTACTCTACATTGGATTTTAGGATCCACAGAATATGAACTAATTTTAATCTTCTCTAAATTAATCATAGTTTATGGTGTAATGTCTGTAGATATTTTTATTTCCAACTTCGAGCTCTTTTGCTAAGTTCCTATTGCCTTTTAGGATATCTAATTTGAATTAATCAACTTTAGTTTGTAAATCTAATAATTATTTATTCCATTGTATTTTCTTATTATGTACCAGGATAAAACTTTACAATAAAAATGTGATTTTAAAGACACCCATACATATATCTCACATATGCCTTCAGTTAAAATTACATCAATAAAGGATTTAATTTCTTTATTACAAATTATTTAAAATCTTTCAGATTAGTTACATATAAGATTATACTAATAAAAGCATTTTGTTTTGTATTTATTATAAATTAAAATGTAATTGCCTTATGATCGGGCTAGGGGGCATGTGACAGCTATCTAATTTTCCAGATATATCACTAAATATATTCAGACTGGTACCATTTCAATGTGAATAGTGTGTAAAAAAATAGTGAATTTCCCTCTGCAAATTCATTTATGTCCTTAATATTAAATGTATCTATGAAATCTGTTAATGCCTCAGAGGTCACTGGTTTCCTTCGCTTATAGTACTAGTATCACTATCATTCAATGTTGTTGTTTGTCTTTCGGCTTTTGCCGGACAGGGGTCGCCAGAGCAGAACTCCAGTTTGCTAATGATTGGCAGTGTTTTTTTATGGTGTCGAGTTGCCAGCCTGACACCCAACCTTTAACGAAGGCACGCCCATTCAACACGTCTTTCGAATGCCCACTCGACCGCGGGGAGGACATGCAGACTCCACACAGAAGGCACTCCCAAGCAGAGAATCAAATGGGAGAACCTCTTGCTGTGAGGCAACAACGCTACCACTGCACCACCGCGGAAGTAGTATCACTATCATTCAATACACAATTAAAATCACTGTCTAAAATTAAACTTCCTTTAGAGTGTCGTATAATCTCTTCATACTGTTGTTTTAACTCCTAGCCCAGGTATCCAATAAAGATTAACCAAAAGTACATACTCTCCAAATTATTTCCAAAGATACTAACCAAAACATCCCAGATCAATCATTGCATACGTTTATGATTTTAGGTATTACTACAGAGTTTTTCCGTAAAATTGCAATACCTCTTTTTGTTTTGCTTATAATGTGAACGGATAACTACTGAATAATTATAAGTATGAAGTCTACTTATGTCTTCTTGTAATACATGTGTCTCTAAGAATGCAATTTGAGCATTAAACATTTTAAATATTTGCTTAAACTTCCCCTTTTATAATTATTTAGGCCATTGACAGAAATACACTTCATATATAGTGGATCAGTAGAAGTACAGTTAATCATTAGAAGGAAAAAGGAAATAACTGGAAATGATTGCATATATTTATCAATGAAGCTAACGCTATTAATATGAAGACACACCATATTATAAGTAGT
The DNA here is from genome assembly GCF_019279795.1 of Protopterus annectens. NCBI lineage: Eukaryota > Metazoa > Chordata > Ceratodontiformes > Protopteridae > Protopterus > Protopterus annectens. Next base: position 153,261,935 of record NC_056746.1, on the reverse strand, counting down.
TTAACACTGAAGTATTAAATATTTAAATAAAAAAATAAACTATACACTCTCTGAGGTTTAAGACCCCATGTTTGAATAGCATCTCCCCAAGGTTGCTCCCACCTTTATCCATTTGAGAATTCAGTTTGTACAGAAAGTTATTTATTAAACAGATATTAAGTTTTATATATATATATATATATATATATATATATATATATATATATATACATATATATATATACACACACACACACACACATTATATATATTTATATATATATATATATATATATATATATATATACACACACACACACACACACACACACACACACACACACACACATACACATTATTTATATTTATATATATATATATATATATATATATATATATATATATATATATACATACATATATAAATTCCTATAGTATGAAAAAAATCTTGGAGATTAAGAATAATGGAGGGAACGTCAATTATTATGAAAATACACATCACTTAGGGGGGAAGAAAGAAAAAAGGAACTTTCAAATGTGGGAGCTGTAACCAATGTGAATATATTATTAATAAAGGTGAAATTTATTTAGAAAGCAGGAGTAGATGGATTAGAAGTAAGGGATACTTTTGTTGTGATACAAAAGGATTAATTTATCTTGCATTATGTCATAAATGTAATTCATTTTATGTTGGTAAAACGGACAGAATACTCAGAAGAAGAATATATGAACATATATATGAAATATCAAAAGCAAAGGATACAAATGCATTAAATAACCACTCTAAAGAATGTGAAGGTTATAAATTCTTCTTCTTCGTATTAGAACAAGTTAAGAGAGATATTAGAGGTGGCCCTTGGGAGGAACAGATAGAATATAAAGAGCTATGGTGGCAAATAATCCTGGAAGCAACAAAAGTTCCAGGTTTATGCGTTTTTGTTTCGTGGATGGTAATAAATCGTGCAGTCTTTACAAAGTTGGTGGTTTTGCCTCTCCATTAGCCCACTGCGCTCTTTTGGATTTGTTTTTGTGACTTGTGAGTGCATTTTCGCAGTTTGGATTTGGTTTTATGGTTGTGGAACGGGCTATGGAGGGAGCTTCACCGGTGAGTAGTAAGGGACAGGAAGAGGTGGGTCAATCACGAACATTGATTGGCCAACTCACCGAGTTAATTGATCTACTCACACCGCTCTGCCATTCCTTGGGTGGTAGTAGCCTGGGTAGCTGTAATGCGAGAGGAAGTGGAACTAAAGGGTTTTATGTACAAAAACAAAAAAGGAAAAGAAAGAATATAAACAACGAAAATGACCCAGGAGATGTATTTGAACCGAATGGTGCTACATTTAATCCAGCGGCTACGCCGAGGATTTTTGGGCAAGAAACAGAACATAATGAGACTGAAAACATTAACGGGACTGATGTTATTAACAAACTTGCCAACCCACTTTCAGGCACCTACAGGTACTGTTCCAGTTACTTTACACAGTAAAGACACAAGTGAATGGTTGAAAGCAAATTATTGTTTTCAACTTGATAAGGGAAGCCCTATTGGGCTACCTAACGGAGATTCATAATCTGTTAAATTGGACAAAATATCTAAGCTTATGTTTAAATACAGAACACTGAGTATTGAAAACGATTATCTTTTAGAATGTATAAATAGGAATGTTGTCCCGAAAGGGTTAAGGGTCTGGAAATACCCTAATAATGTTCAGGCTGGCTCAGAATTTCATCATGAATTGTTGGACATTTTTAATAAATGTGGAATTGATATTTTAAAACTCATTATTAAGAAGAATGGTAGAAAACAGGAAATTTTAAAGGGAGAAATAAATGAACTGGACACCTACATTAAGGAAGATTTGATACATGGGTTTAGGGAAGAAAGGGAAAAATATTTCAAAGTTAGAGATGATATTGATGTGAAATGTAATGATTTAATTAATAGGAAGATGAATAAACTTAAGAGGGACGTACAGGAATATCAGAATAAAACGAGTTACCCCAAACCACCCTATATGAAGTGGGACACCTATGGAAATAATAGTAAAGGACAAGACAATAGTAATAACAATGAAGAGAAACTAAATGGATGGAATAACTATGATTATAATTATGAATTTCCACCTTTAAATAGAGAAGAAAGTTATGGTAACCAACAACAATTTAGGAATGGAAATTTTCAGAGGGGGGGGGGAGAAGGGGGGAGGGGAAAGTTTTAGATTTAAACAACCCACCCCCACATACAGTAAATGAAGGAATTTTAGTTGTTGGTGTTAAGAATAGTTATAATGACTTCTCTATCTATAATTTTAGTAACATTACCTTGACTAAGGAACATTTTAGTCTATTAAGTAAAGGATTGAAATATATACCCTGTGTTAAGGGGGACTTAACAAGGACATTACTTGATATAAAACTTTTTTTCTAAGGAAAGTAAACCTAGAAATTTTGATCTCTAAGAATAGAATATCTAATATTTCCCACGATAGTCAGGTTTTGGTCCGTAGAATTACGTACAATCCCCCGCTCCATCCTCAAATTAGGAATTTAGAAATTACTTTAGAGAAAGAAGTCAGAAGTGTACAACAGAAAAAGAAATATAAAAGTAATCTTAGTAAAACAGAGAATGAGACCTTGTGTAAGTTGAAAAATAATGCTGAAGTTAGAATTATGAAACCAGATAAGGGAGGGGGAGTAGTTATTATGGAGAACATAATTTATGAGGGTAAAATGAATGAAATACTTAGGGATGAAGTGAAATATGCATGTGTTTCAAGGAATGAAGTCAATTTAGCATACCACA
>NC_056746.1:153111650-153254150 GCF_019279795.1 Protopterus annectens | reverse complement strand
GTGGAGATGGTCTATTCCCACACACTCATGGCCTTGCGACAAAAGGGATAAGATCTGGTCCCTCCACGTTTGTTGATATACCAAACCACTGACATGTTGTCTGACTGAATTGCAATCTTTACCAGAGGAAGAAAGGCATGAAGAGCCTGCAACGCTAGAAGGACTGCCCTCATCTCTAGGACATTTATGTGCAAGCTGGTCTCTATGGGGGATCACAGGCCTTGGACTACTCTGACCGAACAACACCCCCCCCCACCAGAGTTGGGAGTAATCCGTGGTCACTGTGACTTGGGCTGGGGCTGGAACAAAATGTCCAGAGAGCACATCCAACATATGAGGGACGACCGACGGACTCCACTGAGTTGAATTGGATGGGGCAAAGGCAGTTCCAACAGGGATCATTGTACAGCTAGAGTCCACTGTAGAATTCTCATGTGCAACCGGGCACATGGGAGAAGAGTTATGGTTGCTGACATCGAGCCTAAGGCCGTCAGCACCGATTCCGCCATTGGGAGATGAGAATGGTAGATCAGGGAGACATGCATCCTCAGATTTTGAACTCTGTCCAAGGTCAGGAAGATTTTGCACTAAAGGGTATCTACCCTAGCACCAATGGAGTCTATCACCTGTACAAGATCTAGGAGAAATTTGGATGCATTGATTGTGATCTCCAAATGCAGAGCAGGAGTCAGGAAATAATCCCTGGTTTGGGAGAGTAGACGCCTGGTGGGCGCAGTGAGGAGCCAATTGTCCAGGTACGGATAGATCTGAATCCCCTGAAGCCTCAGGTGAGCCACTACCACATTCATCACTTTGGTAAACACCCTGGGGCTGTGGTGAGACCAAAGGGTAGGGCTCAAAACTGGTAATGATCGACTCCTAGCCGGAAGTGGAGGAACCTCCTAGAGCTTCTGATCATTTTTATGTGATAGTAAGCATCCTGGAGGTCTAACGAGCACATCCAGTTGCACTCTTGCAGATACGGCATGATGGACTGTAATGTGACCATCTGGAACTACTCTTTGGCAACTGACAGGTTCAGGATAGAGAAGTCCAGAATGGGCCTCAAGTCCCCTGTTTTCTTTGGCACCAAGAAGAACCTGGAGTAGAAGCCCGATCCGGACTCATCTGGGGGGATCTGGGGGGGGGCAGTTTTGATGGCTCTTTTTTCTAACAGCTTAGAAATTTCCTATGCTGCTGCCACCCTTTGCGTGGGTGGTACGTCGGGGAGGTGTCTGGGAGATTTGTGGGAACCCACAAAGGGGATCGAGTTTTCTCTTGTTATGATCTGAAGCACCCAGCGGTCTGATGTGATGGACTCCCATACCGCTAGGTCCAAGGACAATCATCCCCCGACTGCCTCCAGAGTAGAGCAGTTGGCAACCCCTCTTGAGACCCAAAATTCTTTGGACCCCCTCTGCCTCTGGGGGAAGAAAAGCCCTGAGTGTCCAGGAAATACTCTGACTTCCAGAACCATGTCTTCTTTTTGCCCTCTCTGGTTCCGGGAAAAGGATCTTTGAGGGTTCGGGAAGTGGATCCCAATGACAGTGCCTTCCTGTTCTTCTCACTCTGAACTAGTGTCTGACGGTCATTGGCAAAAAACACCATGAAGGGTCCCAAAAAATCACAACCTGAGCCAGGCGTTACGCCTCAGGTCCACACCGGACCCAGCCACCCTAGCCGCTCCTTCCGTAGTGTGCAAAAGGAGTCACATGGACATGGAGACTGCTTTTAAAGTGGCCATCCTCATGGAGAACGAAGCCTTGTCCTCCTGCAATATGGACTTGGGGGGGGGGCTCCTCCAGCTCCTTTACCAGGTCATGCTGAAGTCTGGTGACATGGGCCAGGTAGTTCAGCACCCTAATCAAAAAGGTAGCTGAAGCATAAACCCGCTTCCCTAGGTGGTCCATCAGCGACTCTCGGTCAGGAGGATGAACTGAGGAACTCTCCTGAGCAAGTTCCTTCTTCGTGGCTGCTGCTACCACCATAGCATCTACAGGGGAATGCTTGTTCCATGTTTGTCAGTCTATGGGGGGCTTAAAATCTTGTTGGGTCTTTTCAGGATAGGTTCCATGGTGTCCGGTTCCTTCCATGGTTGCGAGGTGACCAGATCCACCAAAGGATCCACGGGAGGGGACACCCAGGAAGTAAATGGGCCCATGCCAAAAGCCTCCAGGAACACGGACTCATCAAAAGAAGGTTTGGGGGCAGATAAACCTCCCCTTTGGCACAGGATTTCCATGAGGTTTCCAAAGGAGACATCCTTTGGAGGTGACCTAGGGGAACCTTCTCCATCATCCAAGTCCATGTCCTCGGTGAGGGACTCGGGGGAGTTCAACTGCCTCCTCTTGCACATATGCTTGCATGGTACCTCTCAGGGGAGTGTCTCCAGGGGGACCTCGCAAGCCACTTGTTCCTCAGGGGGAACAGTCTGTGGCTCCTTGAGCACGGGCTGTCCCTCTGGTAAAATGATGGGGACCGTAGACAGAGCTGAGGGGGTCTGGGTGGAGTCCGAGGGGTCAGTTAGGGGTCTCGATCCAGCACAGAGTATCCTTTATACCATGTCAAACACTAAAGGAGAGGGAACCTCCTGAGAAACCAAGGAGGCCGGTCTCCCCAGGTCCGAGAGAATTGGAGCCAGGCCCGAAGTGGACGGAGCTCTAAGGGAGAGAACTTGGCCCAACAAAGGTGGAGCCGATGAAAAAAGTTCCACTCCCTCGATCAGACACCCAAGCTCCGGCAGTGGCTCAAATCCAAGCTGGTTGGATCCAAAACACTCCAGGCAGCTGCCGGCGTCGAGGAAGCAGGTACAGTTGGTGCCGACCCCCTGACCAAAGCCACCCTCAGATCCGAACACTCCGAACCCGAAGGTCGGATCGGAGGAGGAGATATAGGCTGGAAAAAGGGAAGCGAGCTCCCCCCTTCAGAGGGGGGGGGCTGGCCAGACTCCCATCTGGATCCGAGTATGGATAAACCTTATTTTATCCAGATCAACCTCTGACAAAGACCGGGTGGACCTCGATGATGCCATGGACTCTGACCTGGCGGGTCTGGGCACTGAGGCCCTAGAAGCTGAACATGTCCTCTGGCTCCAGGGAGAACCTCTTGAGATTGGAGCTGAGGGGAGTCATGGATCTGTAATGTTTTTATAGGTGAAGGGAGATCCGGAGACCTCTTTCACTTTTCCCTCACCTTCGACTCTCTCTCCTTCTCTCTGCCCCTTCCCCTCTCTGCTTCCACAGGCTTTTGAACAGAAGGTTGAGTCTCAGCCTGGGAGGGAGAAGAAGCCAGGGAAGAAAGGAAGGAGAGGCAGCCGCTGTTGCAAAATTAATTTTAGTTATTGTAGTTACTATGGTGCTGCTTACTGTGATGGATTTGAAGTCTTCTTAAGACACTCAGTCTTGCTGGCTGGATTCTGCTGAAATCAAAGTCTGGTTATAGTTGCATTCACAGTCTGTTGCATACAGAAACTTGCAGAATATACACTGATGAGAGAATATACTTTGCAGCATCAACTTATAAAAAGTTATTTGTTACTGCTCTAACAAACCACACGGACTAATGTTGCAGCTTCAGGTACTGCTCTACTTTACTTCTCATATAGTACAGATGTTGTGAGAGATATAACATTTACCTCGGAACTAAAATGTTCCTACCATACACCTCTAACATAACTGGATTAAATACAGACTTTATAAACATTTTTAGTTAAGCACTCCCTCTTGGTTTTGGAAAGATACTGCCTTGATGACGCAAATGCTGACACAACTGTTCTTGTGCAAATGCTGATAAGTGCAGAAAAGCATATTTTTAAGGCAACGCCTTGTAGATAAACACGTGCCCTGTTGTCCATTCTTTAAAGAAAGCAGATTAGTTTTTTTTCTGATATATCCTGTTCTTTTTTTTACATTCTTGCCAAGTCTGTAAGAAGTCAACTTTCTTGATGTGTGTGTAATACACTCATAAGCAAGTTCCTTATTTTTTTTAAGACACAGTCATTTAGTATGGATGCTAATCACATATTACTAAACTATGTTTCTATATTTAAGCAAGCTTTATCTTATTCCTTATTTATGTTGTATATTTGTAGCAAAGTTACTTTCAACCTTAAAACCTTGTTGGAGCATAATCTTACAATTCCCTCTTTTTATTTTAAAACATACTTAACACTTTATATGCGGATATGTATTTTTGATCACATTATATAGAAAACAATAACAAAATCTTTAGTCTTCTTTTGATACACAAGTCAAAATGCAATTTTACATAGTTAATACAATGATATCAAGTATTACCACTAAAACTGAATATATTTAACAACTTTTTCTTTTACAGACCACTCTATGAAAATATTTTATCAGTTATGGGCTGTGTCTGTTTTAATCTTATTTTTTAACTTGATTAATTTATTATTTTGCAATCACAGAATTTAATTTATGACTTAGTACTCTTATTAACTCTTTGCACCTGTTGAATTAACTCTTTACTTTTATTGATTACGTTATATCAAAAGATTGGAGATAGATCTATAAGAGACAAGAATATTTGCTACTCCAAGCATTTATACACTGCTGAAAATATACAGTTTCAATGTCATCTTAACCATAACATTGTGGTCATGTCTCTGAACTGCCCATTAACATCTTGGTTGACAGTGAAGTGAACATAAAGTACTGAACTGGGCTTAGATATTTGAATGTAATTGTTTCAGTATATTTAATACTTGAGGATTAAAAAAACAGGATTTATACACTAAACAGTGCTATGTACATATTAGTCCATTAGTTGTAGGAGTACAATATTTTAATATAATTTTCCACTAACTGGGGTAACCAATACTAGTACAGATAAAATTATGGTCCAAAAACCAATAATAAGACTCCAACTTAAAACCAGTGATAATATTACAACTTGACAAATTACTTTTGAACTTATTACAGTGTATCCTGTACAGTACGTATTTACACAGATTGTTTGATATTCATGCATTTCAATCTAGTAGCTATCCTGGACCCATTTTTTTTTAAACATGGCTTTTCACACATTCATTACTAGACATTAATTTCATTTGTACTGAATTATTTTGTATTTGTACATACAAAGACTGTAAAAAGTACACTTAGTCCAATCTTACAAATTTAGTAACATTAACATCAAGCAAAATCTTGGAAAATTCTTATGTTTCTTTAGAGGTATCTAGTGGAATTGCTACTAGAGGCAACTATGCTTTTTGCATACCAACATTGTCTTGCCAAAAACATATTAAAAATAGTGACTATTCTTGCTTAATTTTTTACATATCTTTACTCTCTTTTATAGCTTTAACAAAGCAATTTTAATACATTTCTTGTATAGCTTTACAGTTTAACAGGTTGTAAATACAATTAAATACTAATAACTAGCATGATAGCTATTAGCAACTTGCAAAATATCTTATACTGTCAGGTTTAATCTGCTTACCAATATTTCTACTGCACTAATACCCGTTTTTCCCTCCCCCCTGAACAGTATTGTCAAGAAGAAATGCGAAATTATTTCTTCTTGTAGCTTTATTTTAGATCCTTTTGCAATACTGCTCACACAGTCAGTGTAAAACTGAGAAAGTACCCCTCCCCCTGTAGTATTGCACTATTGTTTATTTGCTTTATAATGTATGTCAGCCCAACACTTTGGTTATACATTTGCTTTATTAGGTTATTAAACTATAGACCTTTGTCTGATTTGATCATTGTTTGGCAGTTTTCTTTTCTGTTGCCTTTGCTGTCTAGTTCTAATAGTAGTTATTTGTACCTTCCTGTATAATTGATTTGAACTGTATGTATACTATAACCCATCTGCTGGCTAAACTTGATGTAACTGAGGATTTTTACTTTTAACCTTTACCTGCAAACAGATAATGAGTGACATATATGCACAATTGTGATGTTTTAATATAATTACCAAATAGTGTTGCATGTGAACATTTTAACAATTATGTTTTAATAAAAAAAGTTTTTAGAAAAACTCAACCCACTTGTTTGGCAATCAGTCTTGTTTTTTATCTTATCTGCTCAACATTTCCTGTAACTGTTCATCCAGTCTAGGAAGGTCTAAGCTCACATTTCAGTATTTTTTATTTATTTAACTGCCCTGCCATTCATTTTACAAAGACTGTTTGACTAATACAATCTGTGATTTTATTTCTTTTCTAAAATTTAGAACATTAACTGATTGGTGTGGTGTTACTCTACAATTATAAAAAAATTATAAAAAACAAATAGATATTAACTTAACTAGCACGTTTATATTTACATTATTTTTATTTGCTGTTGTCTGCCTTTTCTCTTGTGCTTTTTATGAAAAGAAAATACATACATGTCATTCTTATGACTTTAAATCTTTATACAAGCATATCAGTGTTGTGATTTTAAATCTTTACCCTTATTAACTATTTTTATTTATTTTTTATAAACTAGAACTGTTTTGTTTACCTTTTGACTATGCTATGAGAATGACAGTCATATGCTCTACTTTACTGTAGTACTGATAAATATTTTGCTTTAATTGAATGGAAGTTTTAAACATTTGAGAATGATTTATTTTTTACCATCCTACCATGTATGCTTAACCATTTTCAAAACACAAACATATTATAAAATATATCTATTTTGTATGGATCAGCTGTAGTTTCCTGCTCTTTCCCAATGTATGTAGGAAGTCAGTCTCAGTTCAGCTAATTTATTTCCTTTATTTTGTAACTGTTGTTCAAGAGTTTCCTGTAATGTTGCATGGTCTTTCTGACATTCTTTAGTAACATGTTCTGCTGAATTTAAAACTCCCATGCACTTTTGGAAAAATGTTTGTATAACTTGTCTAAGCTTCCTGAACTCATTGTGTCTGTCTCTTAGAAGTCTATTACATTCTTTTGTAACAAAATGTACTATAAGTCTTGTCAGTAACTGATTTGACTCCTGTTGCAACTCTGAAATAAACCTTTTACACGTGGTGACAGGACATAACTGTTTAACATCTGAATATAATGAAAACACTTAACTCTTAGTTAATTCTTTATCATGAACAGATCTGTCTTCACAGTCTATTGTTTTAGCAATATCATGCAATACTTTATGGCATGGCACACAAAATACAGTTTTTGTTGATTGACATAATAAACATTTGTCATACTCCACATGGTTTTCTTTGAGATACCAGTCAAATATTGTAATACATTTGCATAATGCCTTACTATCAACCTGCCCTAATAAGGTTTTACATTTACTAATGTGCTGTGTATACCAACATTGCAATTTACTAAAGCTTGGTTTACTTCTGCATGAATTATGTCTAATAGCATCCATACTAAAAATGTGACACAGAAAAAAGTCTTACCAGTTAGCAAGAAAACAGGTGATCCGGCTGTTGTTGCTGATGGCTGGAAATTTTTCAGAGTCACTTGAGAAGCTGGGGAAACACAACAGGCAGCTGACTACTGTTAAAGTAGATATCCACCTTTTCTTGGAGAATTTATGGCACTGTGACTTTCCAGCACTGCAGGCTCAATCTGGACTCAGACATCTGAAAAATCTTTACTGCTGCAAGCTGCATAAACTGGAATACTTCCGTTTAGAAATTACACATACGTACAAATGTTAGTTACTGCAATTTGACTAAAGTGACCCTCTGCAGGGCTTACCACTCCCTCTGTGTTCGAATGCCTGTAGGCTCGACTCCTGGCTGGCTTGCCATTGAAAATTAATTTTAGTTATTGTAGTTACTATGGTGCTGCTTACTGTGATGAATTTGAAGTCTTCTTAAGACACTCAGACTTGCTGGCTGGATTCTGCTGAAATCAAAGTCTGGTTATAGATGCATTCACAGTCTGTTGCATACAGAAACTTGCAGAATATACACTGATGAGAGAATATTCTTTGCAGCATCAACTTAGAGCAGTAACAAATAACTTTTTTATAACAAACCACATGGACTAACACTGCAGCTTCAGGTACTGTTCTACTTTACTTCTCATATAGTACAGATGATGTGAGAGATATAACATTTACCTCAGAACTGATATGTTCCTACCATACCTGTAATATAACTGGATTTAATGCACACTTTATATACATTTTTAGTTAAGCACTCCCTCTTGGTTTTGGAAAGATACTACCTTGACGCAAATGCTGACACATTTGTTCTTGTGCAAATGCTGATAAGTGCAGAAAAGCATATTTTTAAGGAAACGCCTTGTGGATAAACACATGTCCTGTTGTCCATTCTTTAAAGAAAGCAGATGAGTTTTTTTCTGATAAATCATGTTCTTGTTTTTTTCTGATAAATCCTGTTCTTTTTTTTTTTTTTAATACATTCTTGCCAAGTCTGTAAGAAGTCAGCTTTTTTGAGGTTTGTGTAATACACTCATAAGCAAGTTCCTTATTTTTTAAGCCACAGTCATTTAGTATGGATGCTAATCACATATTACTAAACTCAGTTTCAACATTTAAGCACACTTTATGTTATTCCTTATTTATGTTGCATATTTGTAGCAAAGTTACTTTCAACCTTAAAATCTTGTTGAGCATAATCTTACAGCTGTGACCTGAGATGAGGAAACAGACTCTGAAGGGGGAAGACTACCTTTGAGGGCCAACTTGGCCTTCCAATCCTTGATGGCATGGGGAATGAAGCAGGCACATATACTGCACTCCACACTCAGATGGGCCATGCCCAAGCACATAACACACAGAGTGTGGCCATCCGCAGGGGATAATTTATGGCCACACTCAGTGCAACGTTTGAAGATAGGCTTGTCAGCCATACTAACAGAGAACGAAACCTTAAGAAGAAGAAAAAAAAAAAAAGGAGTAGTTTATTTCTTTCTACTGACACATACACAGAAAACACTGAGGGGGAGGGGACACAAAAAAAAGTCACACAACAATACAAACTACTTCAACTACCCTAAAACTTGACGCCCCAAGTGAGGGGAGGAGAAAGAAGAACCTATACTAACAATTTTTAAAGAAAAAAGATATTCAGAAAGGTTTTACCCACTTGACTAAGATGGAGCTCAAGTGACATGATGCAGAAGATATTCACGGCAAATGAGATCTGGGGATGGAAGGCAGTGGAGGTGTATTATGGGTAAGGGGAGGAGTTTGGAGCTCGGAGCAGATGCTAGTAAAAGTTGCCGGCTTGGATCCGATACTGATCCGTAACCCACAGGTTGAAGACCAAATGAAAAACTACTTCAGATCATATAAATTCAGAAATTTCAGTACTTCAGATCATATAAATTCAGAAATTTCAGTACAAAATAGGTTAATTGAATGGATAAAAGAAAAGAATAATGTCCTAACTATGCCTAATAAAACTAGAATCTTGAAACCAATAATTTCTTATATCTTATACTTTAAAAACATTACTTGTGCATAACTTTCAAAAACAGAAAGTAAAATAACTGACTGAACAATTCTTTCACCTGAAATATCAAAATATCCACGGTGTCATTTTGTTAGTTAAACAATAACCTAAAACAGTTACTAATTTTTCAGCAACAGTTGTTAGTTTGATGAAATCAGATTGGTCCTTTCTTAAAACCTCATTAGAAAACAATATAATTTCATCTATAGTGAATTTAGTGAATTTTAAAAAAATAGCACCAACATTAAGTACAGCAGGGGAGTAAAGCCATCTCCCTACACACACACAGATTACTTTAATTTCAATATTTTAGTTTTTCAGCTTTGTACTTTATTTACAACATAAGTCGCCTCACAGTAAGACATTGTCCTGTTAGATTCTCAGCTAGAGCGTCTTCTGTATGAAGACATGCATGAATGGGCGTACCTTCGTTGAAGGTTGTGCATCAGAGCTGGCAACTCGGCACATGAAAATCTACTGCCAATCATTAGCGGACCAGAGTTCCGCTGTGGCGACCCCTAACCGGGAAAATCTGAAAGACACAAGTATTCTGTTATTTATTGTGTTATTGTAAGCCCTTATGTATGTACAAAAGATTATATATCTGTATAGTTCAGACTTTCTTTACACATGTATACATTATATACATATATATATATATATATATATATATATATATACATATACACACACACATATATGTATATATGTGTGTGTGTGTGTGTGTGTGTATATGTATGTGTGTGTACTTTATATATAAATATATATATATATATATATATATATATATATATATATAAATTTATTTTTAGGTCTACTTTGATTCACTGCAAACATTTCAGTGAATTTCAGTTCACCCTCAAAAAAAAAAAAAACAAATCGCTGAAAGCTCAAATCACCGAATCACATTTCACCGAATCACATTTCACCAAATGAAAGTACTGTTGGGCAAATAAAATGTATATTCTCCTTTCCCCACTGTAGTGCAATCCTGGAGTTAGTATATAGAGTTAGTGGGGGGGTGGGATGCGTAGCCCCGCACCTTCTTAGCTTTTATAATTATGAATCTCATTTCACTGAAAGGTAACAATATATTAAATCAAAAGAGGGTGGGGGGCTATGCACCCCCACACCCCCCAATGTGGGGGGCTGTGCCCCTCACACTCCCCCTAACTATATATATACTAGCTCCAAGATCACACTACAGTGGGGAAAAGGGCATATACATTTTATTTGCCCAACAGTACTTACATTCAGAGAAATGAGTTTTCAGTGATTTGAGCTTTCAGCGATTTGGTGTGTGTTTAGAAATTCAGTGAAATGAGTTTTCAATGAATCAAAGTAGACCCATATTTTATATTATACATATATATACACACACACACACACACATTTTATATATATATATATATATATATCTATATATATATATATATATATATATATATATATATATATCTATATCTATATCTATATATATCTATATCTATATATATATATATATATATACACACACACATACACACACACACACACACACACACACACACACACCAACACACTTCTATGTATATACATGTAACTATAAATATTCTTCTGAGCTTAAAAGCATTTATGAGTGCATTACTTTAATAATAGCAATGTAGTTATATTTAACTTATTTCATTTGGAAAATAATTCTTATAGAAAATTCAACAACGCAATACTTGCACAATTAGAATCCTACAAATATATACATATACACATATATTCACACACACATACACATATACAAACACATACATGTACATGTGTGCTTTGTGACAGTACTTTTACGAAAAAAAAAAAAAAAAGACTTAATTGACTATAGCAATACTTAAATTGCCTGGTTCAAAAACTCAAAAGTATGCATGATAAAATATATGCAGGCATACTTACCAGGTTCAGAGCTAGTGTTTAATACTTACAGTGGATATAAAAAGTGTACACACCCCTGTTAAAATGCCACATTTTTGTGATATAAAAAAATGAGACCACAATAAATCATTTCAAAACTTTTCCCACCTTTAATGTGACCTATAACCTGTACAATTCAATTGAAAAACAAACAAATCTGTTAAGGGAAAAAATATAAAAAATAAAAAACATACAATACGCTGGTTGCATAAGTGTGCACACCCTTAAACTAATACTTTAAGGGTGTGCACACACAACAAATACTTTGTTGAAGCACCTTTTGATTTAATTACACCATTCCAACTTCTTGGGTACACACGTGCCATCAATTAAAGAGACTCTGATTAACCCTAAATAAAGTTCAGCTGTCCTAGTAGGATTTTCCTGACATTTACTCAGTTGACTGCTACAGCAAAAGCCATGGTTCGCAGAGAGCTTGCAAAGAATCAAGAGGATCTCATTGTTAAATGGTATGAGTCAGAAGGGTAAAAAAAAATATTCACAGCATTGGATATACCATGGAACACAGTGAAGACCGTCATCAAAAAGTGGAGAAAATATGGGACAACGGTGATGTTGCAAAGAACTGGATGTCCCTACAAAATTGATGAAAAGACAAGATGAAAACTGATCAGGGAGGCTGCCAAGAGACCTACAGCAACACAAAAGGAGCTGCAGGAATTTCTGGCAAGTACTGGTTGTGTACTATATGTGACAACAATCGCCTGTATTCTACTTATGTCTGGACCATGTGGTAAGGTTGCAAGATAGAAGCCTTTTCTTACATAGAAAAACATCCAGGCCTGGCTAAAATTTGCAAAACAATACACCAAGTCTCCTAAAAGCATGTGGGAAAATGTGTTATGGTCAAATGAGACCAAGGTTGAACTTTTTAGCCACAATTCCAAAACGTACATTTGGCACAAAAACAACAGTTGTCATCACAAAAAGAACACCATCCCCACAGTGAATCATGTTGGTGGCAGTATCATGCTTTGGGGTTGTTTTTCTTCAGCTGAAACTGGGGCTTTAGTCAAGGTGGAGAGAATTATGAACAGTTCCAAATACCACTCACTTTTGGCCCAAAACCTTTAGGCATCTGCTAGAAAGCTGAAGATGAAGAGGAATTTCACCTTTCAACATGACAATGACCCCAAACATACATCCAAATCAACAAAAGAATGGCTTCACCAGAAGAAAATGAAAGTTTTGGATGGCCCAGACCCAAATCCAATAGAAAATTTGTGGGGTGACTTGAAGAGGGCTGTGCAAAAGAGATGCCCTCACAATCTGACAGACCTCCAGGTCTTCCAAGGAAGAGTGGGCAAACATTGCCAAGTCAAGATGTGCCATGCTGACCAACTCCTACCCAAGAAGGTTGAATGCTGTAATTAAAACAAAAGGTGCTTCAAAGTATTAGTTTAAGGGTGTGCACACACAACTAAGTAATAGTTAAAGGGTGTGCACACTTATGCAACCAGCATATTTTATGTTTTTTATTTTTTTAATATTTTCCCCTAACAGATGTTTGTTTTTCAATTGAATTGTACAGGTTATAGGTCACATTAAAGGTGGAAAAAGTTTTGAAATGATTTATTGTGGTCTCACTTTTTTATATCACAAAAACGTGGCATTTTAACAGGGTTGTGTACACTTTTTATATCCACTGTAAGTATTAAACACTAACTCTGAACCTGGTAAGTATGCCTGCATATATTTTATCATGCATACTTTTGTTGAGTTTTTGAACCAGGCAATTTATGTATTGCTATAGTCAATTAAGTCTTTTTTTCTTCATAAAAGTACTGTCACAAAGCACATATGTACATGTATGTGTTTGTATATGTGTGTGAATATATGTGTAGAATTCTTATTGTGTAAGTATTGGTCTTATTTTTTTATATCACAAAAACCTGGCATTTTAACAGAGGTGTGTACACTTTTTATATCCGCTGTACTGAAAAAAGAAGTTATGTACCTACCATAATGTTCCATGTTTGTTGTCCTTCATCTCGCCTTCCTTCTTGCTGGTTGGGTTCGGAGCCGATCCTCGGCTCAGACTTGGCTGATTTACTATAGTTCGAGAGCTTTTACTGGTTCAAGGCTAACCCCTATCCCAACATGCCTAGCGGTAGCTACCCAGATCTCATTTGTAATAGCCCACACTAGACATACAAAGTAAAAAATAAGCTCTTAAGCATTTAACATAGGAAGGAAAAAAGAAAAAACAAGGCATGGTTAACTAACCTGGTTTGTCAGCAGGAAACTCAGCCAGTGTAACCAATAAAAGAACGCATCTTGAACTTCCAGGAAGGGGGGGACGCAAGAAGGAAGGCGAGATTAAGGACAACAAACATGGAACGTTATGGCAGGTACATAACTTCATGTTATGTTGTCCCATCTCGCCTTCATTCTTGCTGGTTGGGACCGTGTCCCTAGCACCTGGTTCTTGGGTGGCTCACTGGAATAAAGTCTTCAGGACCGTGGAAATAAAGGATGCCCTATTCCGGGAGGCCACATCCACTTCTTAATGAGTGATAAAGGTATGAGGATTTGCCTATGTTGCTGCTGCACAGATTGAATCTAAAGACAATTTAGCTGGGAAGGCAACAGAGGTGGCTAAGGCCCTGGTTGAATGTCCTCTGGGCCTTCCTGGGAGCGTCTTTTTATGCAAATCCTATGAATAACTGATTGTGTCTGACAGCCATTTTGATAAGGTCACTTTTGAAACTGGAGAACCTTGTTTATGGTCAGCAAAGGATACAAACACAATTGGTCTGATTTTCTAAGGTCTTTGGTCATGTGTAAATAAAAACGTAATTGTCTATGAACATCCAATTGCAGTCTATACTCTGCCTTGTTGCTGTAATTGGGGAAGAATGCAGGGAGCTCAATGGACTGATTTCAGTTATACTCTGAACATACCTTTGGCAAGAAGGAAGGACTGGTCCTAAGACGGACTATCTTTGTGAAAAATGAGATATGGTAGGTGAATAGACAAAGCATGCAATTCAGAAACCTGTCTAGCTGAGGTTATAGCAACCAATTAGAGAGTTTTCCAAGATAGAAATTTCAGGGGACAAGATGCTGCTGGTTCAAAAGGTGGAAGAACCAGAGAAGCTACAACCAAGTCCAGGTCCCGGGGGAGGTTCTCTTACCGGGGGCTGTAAAAGAGTTGTACCTCGTAAGAATGCTCTGCACAACTTATGGGACATGATGTTAGAACCCAAGTCTCCTACATGAAAATTGTAGATGGCAGCTAGTTGGAACCTAATAGTAGCTGCAGCTGCCCCTGTTTCGAAGGTTTCGGCCAGAAAGTCAAGAATCTTGTGAACAGGAGCAGTGAAGGGATCAATGTCATTACTCTTCGCCCAATAAAAGAGAATCTCTTCCATTTGCTAGTGTAAATCCTCCTGGTAGTGGGCTTGTGAGAGGACACTAGGATGTGTTGTACAGCAGGGGAAATATTTGGGAGCCTGGCTAAGACTGGAAGTGAAGGAACCAAGCATTCAGCTTGAGAGTTTGGAGGGAAGGATGATGCAGAGGTCCGGAACTGGGTCCAGTATCCAAGGCTCCAGTTGAAGATGATGGCAAAGAAATGGGAACCATATCTGACGAGGCCAGTAAGGACCAATGAGGATGAGTTTGCAACCTAGTGGCTTTGCTTTCTGAAGTACCTTTGGAATTAGAGGGAAAGGCATAGAGTAGTCCTGGAGGCCAATCATAAACAAGTGCATCCCTGGGTGACTGTCCCGGAGGGTGGACTAGGATGAAGTAGCTGCTGCATTTGTTGTTGAGGAAAGTGGCAAAAAGATCCCAGCGTGGCTGGCCCCATTTGCGAAAAATCAGGTCCGCAACTTCTTGCTTCAGGGACCACTCGTGAGGCATGAGGATAGCCCTACTGAGCCTGTCCACTATCACATTGGATTTTCCAGGAATGTGCGTTGCAATCAGAAAACATTGAGAAGACATCGGCCATTGCCATACTCGAAGCACCTCCCGACACAAGAGGTAAGATCTGGTTCCGCGCCCTGCTTGTTGATGTACCATACCACTGACATATTGTCTGTCTGAATTGCAATGGTCCCGGTAGGTACAGAGTCTTGAAGTGCTTGCAATGCCAGAAGCACCGCTCTCATCTCTAGAACACTGATGTGCAAATGGTACTCGTGAGGTTGCCACATTCCTTGGACAGTCTGTCCCAGATAATGCCACCCCCCACCCTATCTTGGAGGTGTCCATGGTCACTGTGGCTACAGGATGAGAGTCTAGAAAGGGTCTGCCCAGAGTCACCTGGGGGGAGACAAGTCACCATACTAAGTCCTTTTTGCAAGTTTCCGTGATCAAGACAGTGTGTGACATTGATAAATCCTGGAAAGACCACTGAGTGAAAAGAAGCCACTGCAGAATCCGCATGTGGAAGCATGCCAAAGGAAGGAGTGTAACTGCAGCAACCATTGAGCCCAAGACTTGCAAAATTTCTCTTGCCTGAACTCTAGTCTTTTTTATGAGAAATGAAACTTGCTGATGAATGGTCGACAACCTGTCTTGAGGCAGTTTTGCTACCATGAGTCTTGCATCTAAGTCTGCCCCTATAAAGGTAATAGACTGATAAGGCAACAAGGCAGACTTTTCGTAGTTTATGGTGATGCCTAAGTGGGAACAAGTTTAGATTGTGTAGTCCCATGCTTTGATCAGTTGATGCTTGGTGGTAGCAGTGAGGAGCCAGTCATCTCGATATGGAAACACCTAGAATCCTAGACGCCTCAAGTGAGCCGGGACCACTGCCATACACTTGAACACCCTGGGGGCTGTGGTGAGACCAAAGGGCAGGGCTCTGAACTGATGATGACTGGCTCCCAGCCAGAAGCGTAGGAATCTCCTGGATT
The DNA here is from genome assembly GCF_019279795.1 of Protopterus annectens. Taxonomy (NCBI): domain Eukaryota; kingdom Metazoa; phylum Chordata; order Ceratodontiformes; family Protopteridae; genus Protopterus; species Protopterus annectens. The sequence continues at coordinate 153,237,927 of NC_056746.1, read as the reverse complement.
GCCTGTCCATTTTTGTGGTAGTACGCATCCTGGAGATTTATGCAGCACATCCAATTGTCCTGACCCAAGAAGGGAAGAATGGACTGCAGTGTTACCATCCGGAACTTCCTCTATTTTATCGATTGGTTTAGCTTGCTGAGATCCAAAATGGGTCTCCAGTCCCCTGTCTTTTTTGGAACTAAAAAGTACCTTGAGTAAGTTCCAGATCTGATTTGATGGATGGCTCTTTTTTCTAGCAATCTCTGAACCTCTAGGATTGAGTGAACCCAAAGACTGGGTGGATCATCTGGGATAGAACGTTTTTCTTTTGAGGGGGGTAACTGAAAAAAGGGAATTTTGTAACCCCTGGATATTATTATCGACAGTACCCATGTTTCTCTTGTGATAGTTTGCCAGGCTGCTGGGTACAGTGATAGTCTTCCCCTGACTGCCTCCAGAGGTGGACAGTCGGGCCTCCCCTCAGGAGTGCTGAAAGTGCCTAGAAGAGAATAAATCTTTATCACCCTGCTGTTGTGGACCCTCCTCTGCCGCGAGGTTGGCGTTTTCCGTTGTTGTTTCCCCCTTTGCCTCTGGGGGAAAAATCTCCATGTGTGTCAGGTGAAGCTCCCCGGGATTTTCGGAACCACATCTTTCCACTCTTCTGACCTTTAGTATAGGGTCTAGATGGAGTGGAAAAATGGACTCCTATGGCAGAGACAGTCTTGCCATCCTGTTCACACCTGGTGAGAGTCTCATACCGGAGGCCTGAACAAGGACAAGCCATCGAAGGGGGTGTTGGTAAATGAAGACTTGAAAGGTTCTGCAAACTGACAAAGGTGCATCCAGGAGTGTCTCCCGCAAAGCTACTCCGGTACCTGCTGCCCTACTCGCTCCATCTGCTGCATAAGAAATCAGCCTCATGGAAGTGTTCACCACTGAGGTCAAGGTCGCAAGATGGGAAGCCGCCCTGTTTGCAACTCCCTCAGCTGTAGGATCTTGCAGGATATCTCCTAGCTCCTTCAGGAGATCCCTCTGAAGTCATGTGAAGTGTGACAAGTACTTCAGCAACGTGAGAGTAAAGGTCGCTGAAGAAAACATACGCTTTCTATACCTGTCCATCTTACGAGACTCCTTGTTCGGTGGATGGACAGATGAAGTTTCCGCAAGTTCCTTCTTAGTGGCTGCTGCCACCACCATGGCATCAACAGGGACCACTTTGGAAAGGAAGGACTTATCCTTGGGAGCAGTAATAAATTTACTCGGTCTCCTCGGAACTGGTTCCATGTTCTGTGGAGCGCTCCACACCTTTCGACACACTACAGGCAAAAGTGGGTCAAAAGGCGGAGACACCCAAAAGGTGGGGGGGTCGGGAACCAAATGTGTCCAGGTAGACAGACTTGTCCTCAGAATGGGCTAGGGACTTCCAGCCACCCCTCTAAGGATTTCCAGGATTTCCAAGATGTCTGAAAAGGAGACATCCTCAAAGGGGGACCATGGGGACCCTTCCAATTCATCCAAGTCTGTGTCTGAAGAGAAAAAGACTCAGGAGTCTAGATGCTATCTCTTGCATCTTTTGTTCGGAGGAGGTTTCAGAAGAGGTGGGGTCACCCAATGGGGCATCCTGAGGCACAGGTGACTAAAGATGGAACTGGAACAGCCATGCTGTCAATTTGAGGGTGTGAAGAGAGGGATGTAGTGAACCTGACATGCAAGTCAACAGATCTGGAACTTGGTCCAGAGTCCAAGGATCATCTCTAGGAGAAGATGTTCGAGGAAGGGGAACCAGACCTGACGAGGCCAATAAGAATGAGGATCAACTTGCTTCCCAGATGACTAGCTTTCTGAATCACTTTGGAAATAAGAGGGAATGGAGGAAAAGCATACAGAAGTCCCGTGGGCCAATCGTGAACCAGAGCATCTCTGGGTGTCTCCCCTGGAGAGGGAATGAGGGAAAAATAGCTGCTGCATTTAGCATTGGCTGGGCTGGCAAAAAGGTCACAGCAAGGCTGTCCCCATGTCCGGAAAATCTGTTCTACTATTTCCCGTTTTAGAAACCACTTGTGAGGAAGTAAGATCACACGGCTTAGCTTGTCGGCTATCACGTTGGTTGCCCCCGGAATGTGCATTGCAACCAGAAAGCACTGGGAAGAAATCTCCCATTCCCAAACTTGCATGGCCTCTCGACAGAGTGGGTAAGATCTGGTACCATCCTGTTTTTGTTGATATACCACACTACCGACATATTGTCCGATTATATCGCAATCTTCCCTAGAGGAAGAAGGTCCTGAAGTGCTTGCAATGACAGAAGAACCGCCCTCATCTCCAGAACATTGATATGCAGATGAGCCTCGTGTTTTTGCTATGTGCCGTGGACCGTCCTGGCAAGATAATGCCCCCCCCACCTGACCTGGGAGGCATCCATGGTCACAGTGCCCATGGATTGGGCAGGAACAAAGGGGGCACCTGTGAACAACTGGTTGAGAGTTATCCACCAAAAAAGGTCCTTTTTGCACGATTCCATCAGCAGGATAGGATGGCTCAGCAGAAGATATTGGAATGACCACTGGGAAGACAGAAGCCATTGGAGAATTCTCATGTGCAACCTGGCTAAAGGTATTAGCAGAATGGTTGAGGCCATCGCCCAGAGAAGCTGAAGGACCCATTTTGCTTTGACTTTCCAAAGTGGAAGAAGACGCTGAACTTGGGAGATGAGGTTTTGTGCTCTTTCGGTAGGAAGATGAACTGTCATATGCACAGTGTCTACCTCTGCGCCTATAAAATTCACAGATTGCGAGGGCACTAATGCAGATTTTTCCCAGTTTATGGAGATCCCTAGTTGAGCACAAAGTTGAATAGTGGCATCCCTGTTTTGGATGAGTAGATGCCTGGTCGGGGCGGTCAAGAGCCAGTTGTCCAATTACAGAAACACCTGGAATCCCTGACATCTCAGGTGAGCTATCACTACTGCCATACATTTGGTGAACACCCTGAGGGCTGTGGTGAGACCAAAGGGCGGAGCACAAAACTGATAAATGACTGGCTCCCAGCCGGAAGCACAAATGTCTCCTTGATGCCGTGTCCATTTTTATATGGTAGTAGGCATCCTGGAGATCCAGAGAGCACATCCAATAGTCTTTCCCTAACAACGAGAGTATAGATTGCAGTGTGACCATCCGAAACTTGTCCTTCACGGATTCGTTTAATGTACTGAGGTCCAAAATTGGCCTCCAGTCTCTGGTTCATTTTGGAATTAAAAAGAACCTGGAGTAAGTTCCATATCCTTTCTGGTCTGAAGGGACGGGCTGGATGACTCTAAGAGCAACTTGTTGATCTCCACAGCTGCCTGATCCCTGTGATTAGATGGAACAAAGAAAGAACTCCAGCTCTATTCAGTCTCATACCGCTTGCTCAGAGGTGACCTGTGCCTGACATATAAGGCCATGTCAAACCCAGATTTGATGAATATGCTTCACCTCAAAAAATCTAGATCCCTCAGAACCACAAGGGCGGGAGACTTAAACCTTGACACGGTTATAAATAGAACGTGCTGGAGGGACAGATTCATCACCCAGAGACTCCCTATGCTGTGGAACAAAATCCCGGTACATGTGAGGCAGAGCACCTCGCTGGCCTTGTTCAAGAGGAATCTTGACCAATGGATGGGAGATCGCAGATATACCCCAGGGATTTCTTCAGTGTCACTGCTTGACAGAGGCACAGAAAAATGATAGGCATAGTTTTTATTCAAACTAAAGGGGTGGCGAAAGCCACATAACTATGGGCTAGGCTTATAAATGCCCTTGGGCAGATAGCCTAGTATGAACCTATGAACATCTGGGATCTTCTTGGGAATAAACAATGGAAGGGAAAAGGGTAGGATATATAACCTCTGGTAACAACTCTTTGTACCCACTTGTCTTGGGTGATATTTAGCCAGACTTCTGGCTACAAAGAGATGCGACCCCCGACTGGCCCCAGAGAAACGCAGCCGGGCCCCACATCAGGAGCACTGATAAGGCCGCCCTCGAAAGGAATCACAGCCTTGCTGGTATTGCGGACTGCCTCTAGGGCGATGTCTACCATTGCCTCCTCGTCTGCCTCTGAAGGAGGATTCACTGCGTGTGTCTGGAAAGACCCTCTGGGACTTTTTGTACCACATTTTACCTCCCCTCTGACCTGTGGGGTATGGTTGAGAGGGAACAGTAAAACAGACTCCTACGGCAGAGAGTCTTTCCTTCCTGCTCACACCGAGTGAGTGTTTCTCTCACATTAGGACCAAACAATGAGGAACCATCACATGGGGCACTGGTGAAGGTGGACTTGAACGACTCCGCAAAATTACACAGGCGCATCCAGGAGTGGCACCTAAGGGCAACTCCTGAACCCGCTGCTCTGCTCACTCCATCAGCCGTATGGGAGATAAGCTGCATGGAGGAGTTAACCACAGAGTTTAGGGTGGACAACTGAGCAGAAATCCTGTCAGGGACTCCCTCCAGACAAAACACCCTGTATGGAATCTCCTAACTCCTTGAGGAGATACCTCTGTAACCTCGTGACTTGAGTAAGATAGTTCAATGAATGAAGGGTACATGCTGCTGAACTAAATGCATGCTTCCCAAATCTGTCCATCTGTCGAGACTCCTTGTTTGGCAGATGAACAGAGGAAGAAGTCTCCACCAATTCCTTCTTCGTGGCCACTGCCACCACCATGTCATCTACAGGAATGCCCTTAGACAAGAACTCTTTACCAGGAAGGGCAGACAAACTTATTTGGTCTCCTGGGGACTGGCTCCATGGCATCGGGAGTATCCCACACCTTTCAACTAACCAGATCCATTAGTTCGTCAAAAGGTGGAGACACCCAAGAGGCAGAGGGTTGAGACCCGAAAGCCTTCAGGTAAACAGACTCATCAGAAGGGATGACAGTGGGCCAGCCACACCTCTGCTTCAGGATCTCAAGGATGTCCACAAAGGAGACATCAGAGGACGACTTGGGGGACCCTTCAGACTCCTCGAGGTCAGTGTCCAATGTCAGAGACTCATCCTGGAACTTAATATGCTTCCTCTTGCATACCCTCTTCCGGGGGGGGGGAGCTCCTCGAAGGGACATTTTGGGGAGGCCTCGGAAAAGTGGGGGCCACCAGCCAGTGGCTCCTAAGGCTGCAGGTCTCTGCTATCTCCGGAGAAAGTAGGTGCCAAGACTGAAGCAGGTGCCCTGATGGGGGGGGGGGTGCTTTTACCACTGGCAGGGGCTGTAGAGTGAGACAGCACGCTCCTCATCACCTCAAACGCCGACCTCTCTGGCTCAGAAGACCTCCCCCACTCTGAAGAGACAAGGGTAGGTGCCGGAGCCAGAGCCATCAGCTCCGAGAAAGATGCAGGGTCCGAGCTCACCCTGGCCAAAACACCGAGAGGAAGGCTCAGAACCGAAGAAGATAGATTCCAACCCTCCCTGTCAGCGCTGACAGAAGAGCTTCGGTCCCTGGACACAATGGATGGAGCAGAGCATGTTGGAGCCGAACTCGGCTCTAATGCAGCAACAAAGGGAACCGGAACCGAGAGTTCCTCTGCTGGCACCATGCACTCCAGCTCCGAAAGGCCAATATATCTCAGAGGAGGAAAAACAGATGAGGTCAAAACTGGATCGAGTGGCTCCGGAGCCGACTGGGTCAGAGCCAGCAACAATTTTGGCAAAGCAGACGACTTCAGGAGTCTCAGCACTACCCTCTCCACATCTTCTTCTGAAAGGCTCCTGGAAGACCTGGAAGATAATTGTAGGGGATCTTGACCTGGAGAACACTGGAGACTTGAGAAGCAAGGAGACCGGTAGGACATCTACAGACCGGCTCCAAGCAGCAGAGTCAACTGCTGCTTCCAATGGCTCAGAATTCGGCACTGAAGCACCTGCGACCAACTGATACCATCGTGCTCTCCTTCGGCTCCGAAGACTGAGAAGTCGAGGAGGCAGACTTTGGTAATTTGGAAGGTGGCTCCAAGGCACCAGCCTGTGCTGGAGAAGGCCTTTTAGAAGATTTCGGTTTGGATTCAGATCTAGATTTTGTAAACTTGGAAGAAGCTGACAAACTAGATAAAGCTTCCTCAAAGGTTGGTTTCAGAAGACCCTTGAGTATCAGCTTGTTCCATCTCTCCTGCAACACTGTAGGAGAGAAAGCATGACAGAACAAGCATGATTCCTGCAAGTGGATGGCCCCCAAGCAGTAGACACAGCTACTGTGGCCATCCGTTAATGACATTTTCTGGGAGCATTTCATGCACTTTTTGAACCCAGAGGGTTTATGCTCCTTGCTATCCTTAGACATTGTATAGACACACACACACAAAAAAACAAAAAGAGAGAGAGAGAGAGAGATATATATGAGGACTAGGTCCTCTAACTAAAACAGGCCTAGCCCTTCAGAAAGGTTACATGAGGACTAGGTCCTTTAAGTTAAATGGGCCTAGCCTTGTGTTACAGAAAGACAAAAACTAAGTCTTCTAACTTAAACGGACCAAGTTATTAAAACGCACACACACATAGGTCAATCACACAGGTAAGAACTGTAGATACCAAACAAAAAATATAATTCTCTGTAAACCTAATAATAGGCAGAAAAACAGCAACAGCAATCCTAAAATATCACAAGTGGATCCCCGCCAAAATCAACAATGTAATATTACAGATACAACAGGAGACCCTGTTGATTAGTAGCGTAAACAAAAGAAAAAGACCACCACAACTAACACTTCTACTTAGTTAAAAAAGCGCAAAGGCACCCAACTGGCACACGATACTAATAAACTACTAAAACTACTAATAAACTAGTTCACTACATTTAGTCAACAAGGACCAACAAGGCAACTGCCTATAAGATAACAACACTAAAATGCAAAATCCGATATGAATGTAAAGAATTTGAAAAGACTTAGCCAGAGCCAAGAGAAGCACATCCGAACTCGTTGACGTGGAAAACGAGATCTTGGGATTGTACTGATGTACCATGGGATACCTGCTTAGTCACGAGCCAACCAGAAGTCTTCCAGCTTGGAAATTGGCCGAGTCTGAGCAGAGGATCAGTTCCGAACCCATATGTAAAAATGAAGGAGAGATTGGACTACCTAACATCTTTTATTTAATAAGACTGAGTACTTCTGTCCTTAAAAAACACGGACTTAATCAGAATAAAAAAAGACCTCAAATCAACCCTATTTACATATAACACTCAACTGGATAACTCATTATTTAAGCACTAAAGCCCAACAATATCAAATTAACATACCCAGCACTGTTCCACTTCAACAGCAAGGTGAAACCTTAATAGCCACGCTTCCAACTTGACAAATAAATCAAATATTGACATATTTAATACATTCATAATACACTGTAATTTAAACAAAAAAAAAATCACAACAGATAAAATACATTAAAATTATTTACATATATATATATATATATATATATATATATATATATATTATAATAAACACATTCACATTAAAAAGTATGCAGCTTTCAATTTCGAAACACTCGTCATGGAAGTAGCTTCATTCAAGCCTAGGATGAAAGCATGAAAGCAAGCTATAAGAATGACAAAAGTAATGCCAAAATTGTTAGACAAGGATCAATGTGGTTTTGTGAAGGGGAGGCAAAACATTTGACAACATTAACAGCACATTGATTGTCTACAGGGAAGCAGAATGCAAGAAAATACAATTGCTGTTGGTGGGTCTTGATTCAGATAAGGCATTTGAAGAATAAGCTGGGACTTTATGGGAAGGGTAATGAAAGCATTTGCATTTCCTGAAAAAATTATAAGGTTGATTAGGAGGCTATATGAGGGATCAGAGGCAAAAATTAAAGTGGGTGGGGTCCTTTCTGATAATTTCTGCTTAAGCAGCGGAACCAGGCAAGGGTGCCATCTTTCCCCTTTGTTATGTGCATTATATTTAGAACCACTGACAAGAAAATAAGGGACCCAGACATTCGAGGATATAATCGGTATGGTAGTCAAGAAAAGCTGTCTCTACTTGCAAATTATATTATTTTATACCGGACAAAACCAGAAAGAGACATTACAGTGTTGTGGAAAATTTACAGACATTCTTTATCTTAATCCATTTCAGGGTTATGGAGAATCCAGACCCAATTACAGCAGTAAATGGGCTCAAAACATATAAACTCATCTTGAACAGGGGACAAAATAAATGCACAATGCACCGGGGTAACACACAATAGCGTTTAATAAACAAACAAAAAACAAATTGTAAGTTTTTGTTTTTTGTTTATTAAACGCTACTGTGTGTTACCTCGGTGCATTGTGCATTTATATTTTCTTCATTTTATTTTTGCACCCTGGTTTTACCCGCAGCTGTCATTTTTTTTGTTCTTAAACAGGGGACAACCCATTTCAGGATGCACACATTACTCTCACACGGTTCATACCTACAGGTAGTTTACAAGACTGCCAATTCAACTACAGTATATCTTTAGAATATGGGAGGAAAACAGAGCACCCAGAAGACAGAGGAAGGATATGCAGACTCCACACCTAATGACCTCCAGTGGAATTTAACAATCAGGAGTTGCAATATCATTAAAATAATTACAGAAGCGCAGCTGTTGAGCTTCCTGCCCACTTTCATAACTGACTGAAGGAGAAGCTGCCATAATGCTACATGCCCAAATAAGTAGGAAATGAAAGTTATTAAGTTACCATAATGTAAGATAAGCTTGGAAAATGTAGTCATTATTAACTGATAGGGCACAGCCTGCTTAGTTTTGTGGGCATAACCTTCCCAGACTATATATGCATCCCTCCTTCCCACAATAGCTAGCATCTCCTTCCCTCCACTTTCCAAATGCTGACCAAGTTAAGAAAGCGATATAAAAGATAATACAATATTCCTTTCCTCTAAAGCAACAGGAGGATGTAGGGAGAGGTGGTTAACAAAGACTGAATTTTCAAAAGGCAGCTATAAAAGTTATATATTTACCATAAAATTATATTTGCTAAGGAGATTCAGTCTTTAGTAACAGACAGGACACAGTCTCTAGCTAATCCTCCAGGATGGCATGGTTATTAAAATACACCAGTGAGCACTTTAGCCCATAAAAAGGTTAATATAACGGTCTACACCAAATTACAATCTCTAGCATTACTGACCTCATTGTACCTCTGGCTATCAATACCCCAAAGGAAGGAGCTGTAGAAAAACAAATTTGTACTACATATGTGCTGTATATAGACATAACCAATGTCAGACACAGCTGTGGAGGGACTGTCATACAAATCCAGCTAATAAAACAACAGAAGCTGCCTCCACTTGTAATACAGGAGTAGAAGTCAGGTACACAAAATTTATTATGACACCTCTTCTTACAGGCACTTTTTATAAGGTCTTCCCCCCCCAGGAAAACCAATAAAGAGTTGGATGAAGTTATGTTTTAAATTTGCCATTTCTAGAAGTGTTGATTGGTCCAGAATTTTGTCATCCCACTTGCCCAGTAGGTTACTGACATTTCTCCAAAAGGTTTTACAGATTTTGGGTTGTTGGACTTTAGTGCTTTTGACACAGTTTGCTGGCTTCTCTGTCTTGCAGCAGTGAGATAGCAGTTTCCTTGCAAGGCTTTGTCTTGCATTTTCATAAGTTTTCAACAGGTTTTTGTCTAGTCATGGAAATGAAACCTTTTCAATTTTTATTTTACATTGTGGCACATACTCATCCAATAACTGTAGTATTAAACTTTATACGTTCATTGCTTTGTCAATGAATTGGCCTCAGAAAGTCCAGATGACTGAGGTTTGGCCATAGTACTATCACCAAGGCACTTCTACCCTTCCTCATTTCCAGCTTCAGATAAAAACAAGCAGCACTTACTTACTAAAACAAGGATGTCTGCACTGCTTACAGTGGCACCACAGCTATTCTATCTTAATAAGAAAAAAAAAAAAAAAAAATCAGAAAAATGGATAACCAAAAGTTATGACAACATTCTCTAAGCATTAATACTGCACCTACTAACTCTGTGCCAGCTCTGACCTTACCCTCTTACAATATCCAAAATTTTTATTTTCTTTTGTTAAGCATAGCATCACTTCCCATAGTGAAATTACAGATGGTAGAGAGACTGATACCATAGTAGTGCCTACTCAGCAACGGCAAAACATTCCTTGAATGCACATTTCATCCTGCTTCCTAGCGCTTTCTTCTTCTCTCCAGTGTTGGCACTACACTCACAAAATGATGGTCATGAAGTAAGAGTGAGTAGTTGAACTCAAAATCTACAGCTGCCAGTTTCGCCACAAGGGCAGGTTTGTGCAGTGTTACCCTTTCTTCTTCTTCTGTCAAACACAAGTATCCCACAGAACCTAAATTAACTCATTACATCCAACAGACACCGCCAGGTGCATCTACAATTAACTATTACTGATGCATCTAGGCATCAAATATTGCTTGTTCATATTTGCATCGATAATTCCAAAACCATGCTATGAACAAGGTTTTAAAAGATTTCATCTTAAAACAAACATACACAATGGCAAACTCGACTGCATTAATATTTGAACTCTGTCTGGTGTAGATAAAGATATATTAATTGTTGTTTTATGATATTAATTTATATAGATTATAATTTTCACATTTTTCTAAATATCTCAACAACCAAGTAACAGACAAAACTCCTTAACCTCGTATGAAAGCTCTCAGCTAGATGAATAAAATGCTGCCAACAGTATGTGTGTAAATCGAGTGGTTGCTGAGATATTGTAAGTTGTTTACAAAATATTACAAATGGAATACTTACGGTGTTTACTGTGACTTATAAAACTCAGTTTAAGACCTAGAACATTACCACTATAAAAATAAATAGTTTATGATGAAGGGTTTGCCATTTATATTTCTTTCATAACCTCTATGGTCCCAGATATATGAACATTTGTTTGAAATGTGAGGACATAATTTGATTCTGTCAAAAGGCTTAGGCTCCGCCCACTGGAAGTTACACAACAAACTTAACTCTACTGGAGTGAATAAGTTAAAAGTCCCCTTTTCATCCCATGGCAGTCGACCAGGAGAGAATTCCATTTCTATGCAGTCGTTTCACAGTGTTCATGTATGTGCCTCTTTTTCAAAACAATGCTGTTATCTATGTGAGAAACACAGATACACAGTGCATGTTTTTTTTTTTTTTTTTTTTTTTTTTTTTAACTCTGATCTACTTGTTTCCTTGAAAAAGAAAACTGTACATCATGCATTTAGTATTAATTCAACTATATTTTATTTTATCTAGGAAAAAATTGCTCAGAAGTGCCATGGCATATTAAAAAGGGCAGCCTCAGCTGAACAGTATGGTCCACTTTTTCATCTGACCCTTCATCTTATTTTTTTTTTTTTTAATCATGGACTTGTACTGCAAAAGTGTAAGTTTCATATGAGAACATAAATTTTGTCCTAGTTTAAAATCTGTAATTTGGTAGGGGTCAAAATCATTGCATAGTTCTGATCACAATTCTAGCAAGCCTCCAAAATCTAACAGCTGCACTTTTTAAAACCCTAAAATATTTTAATAAGCCAAACTGCTTCTATAGAGAAACCTGACTGCCTGAACTATTACCAAACTGCATTCGGCTAGTGGCCAAGACACTCAAGGGTTAGCCGTGTGGTAGAAAGGAAAGAGTAACAGAGCATATACTCTCCTTCCTTTGGGGAATGATATAGCACTCTTTCCACAAAAATATTCTCTGGAGGAGGCTCCTGCCTAGCAAAGTCATTAGCTGACTGTCTAGGGAACAACAGCGTATAAGCAAGCAATTCTGGTTAGGCGCAATGCCTGAAAGGCATGCACATCTGTACCAGATAAGAATGATAACAAAACATTGCCCAATGTAGCGAATGATTTCTGTCTAATCAAACTCATTTTATGGCAAGGATACTAAAGTGCAGAAGTCAGGAAAAAGACAAAGAAAAGTCCTGCAATCCTAAATATATTAATAGTCACTTTTACAGTTCATAATCTTTTCACTGATAAATGCTCCACCTTCTTCTCACTTAACAAAACAACAAAGCTGTTGACAGAACTCATCAGTCTAGTGTTTTCATCCAACATTTAACAAGCCCAACCTCAGGCTTTTACAACTGGATGGTTTGGGATTACACCCAGATCCGATGTAAGTGTTGTAGTTTATCAACGTTCTATTCCATCTCCAGAACTGTAGCACTCTCGTCACCTAAGCATGGTGCTGAAGACCCAATGTTATATCTAAGCATAGAGGCAAAGTGTGTGTGTGTGTGTGTGTGTGTGTGTGTGTGTGTGTGTGTGTGTGTGTGTGTGTGTGTGTACGTACGTGTCAGGCTGAAGGAAATTCAATGGCTCTAATTTCACTAGTGACTAATTTATCCACACTGTTTTCTTAGATCTGCATGTTGCAAAGGCTGTATTAACCTAGTTTAAATGAAGGCAAACATTCACAAACTTTTCAGAAAAGAAGCAATCTTCTTCAATGGGCAACCAACAAAATGACGTATGAACACCTTAAATCTTCAATGCAACTTGTTCTCAGACCCCTCCCCCAACTTACAAATTTATTTTAGAGGAAATTTTCGTCACCTTGAATCCTAAATCAACTACTCACACTTACCTAATAAATTTATTTTCTCAATAACATTGCATCTTTTTCACTTCCAAAACCCCTCAAGAAATTTAATCTACAATATTGCTGAAAAGCATCCTATCCATGGTAGCACCAGAGCAAACCATTGTCATCCAAGTTTCTTCAAAGCACAAACACAATGGATACAATTCAAACACAAGTTAATTAGTGCCAAAGAATCGAATACAAAGTAACTAATAAAATTCATAAACATACCGTCTTGCAAAATAGTGGTAACAATTAATCCCAGCTGACCATACTACAAAGCTCATAAGCAAAGAGGTATGCACAAGTTCAAGGTAGTAAGAAAATCATTCTATGCTGCTCAACTTATAAGAAAGGGCATGGCATTTAGGTCCAGAGAGGTCATCATAACACTGTCCTTGGCCCTCATCAAACGTATTAAAGTACAATGTCCCCTTTCGATATGTACCCGACCAGACATGGGCAGCAACTGAAATGTCCACAAAAAGTTCCTTACAAAAAAATAGAGGGAATAAACACAATGTACTACTTTGATCGCCTCAAAGCCCTGTCTCTTTACTCGGTATCATACACACTTCTGAGAGATAATCCTGGCCTGGCATACAAGACATTCCAGGTCTCTGTTTTGATGAACCTTTTGCACATCCGCAAAACTAACAGCATCAGAACTACTACATTAAAAGACCTAAAATTCGCTTTTGAAATAAACAGGACATGATGAATAGGCAGATATGTATCTCAGAGAATTCCCACTTTCTGACACAGGTTCTCAAGCCACGTGAAGCAGTGTGTCTCCCTATCCCTATTTAAGCGTAACATGGACCAATGGATGGGTAGACAGAAATTCCCTCCTGATCTGGCTCCTATGTCTCTGATGGACAGAGGCAGTCAGTAAATCACCACCAATATAAATCAAACTTGTGGGTCACATTTGGGTTGCACGACTAGGCTTATAAGGGACCTTGTGGTTTTTAGCCTAGTATACACCTATGAACCTAGGAATTCTCTAAAATGTTATGCATCCTATAGGAAAGCTTTCCAAAGGAAGATCCCAAAGGACCAGCCCCTTGTTTAAAGCTATTAAAGAGGTAAAGAAACCCAAGGAATGTAGACTCTAATGGCAACATAACAAGCACTGCAGCCATGACAAGGCCTACTGTGACAGAGATGTGTTCAAATATGGAGTAGGCCCAACTAACACTGCCCAGGTGATATCCCTTTGTTTCCAGTCCTTTGTATAAAAAATGCATAAAGTCCAACACCCAATGATATCATCTTACTAGGATTCCTAAAATATGCAGACATGTCAATGACAACAGTTGTTGGTCATCCTCATCCAATGGGATGGAGTACAGCTTTGTATAAACTCCTGAGACATCATTAACAGCGGAGATCTGAACAAAATAAAGTGTGCACATTGTGTACAGTGTACATCTGCCCTTCAAACTTTATAAATGCAGACAAAAGCAGGATGCTTGTGTAGACAGGACAAGGCAGAAAAGGTCAAGTGACAGGGGTAGTTGCATCACAAATTGTGGCATAACACATCTCATCCACCTCTGTCAGTCTGCTATGGAAACAGCATAATTACGGACTCAATACTAAACCTTACGTCATAATTAAACATCACAGGACCCCAATAAATGGAATAATCTGCAGATGAATCCCTTACATAATGATGCACACAGGGTAAACGAGAAATTCTCCATAGTATGGAAGACACTTTAAATAATTTCATATACTAAGAGACTAAAAGCAGAAGGGGAGTCATTTATATCCAGGGCTTCTAGGAGCATGGCAACACGGGAGAGTTTGTGGGGGGGTATACTTTTGCCATGGTACCATAGTGGAAACTTCCAGTAAGCATCTTAACCATCATCATGTAATAAGGCCAGTGGACAATTTGTTGCAAAGGCAAAAAGTGTTTACTCTTACAATGTTACTTGGTCAGGCCTCTTCAAGATATACTCTCCACAGTGGCTTCCTTCACAGCTTCCAAAACAACACTTCTTTTAGTCAGCCCACTCTTGTAGATGCATGGTATCCTTCTGTGTTGCTGAAAATCTGGGTGCATATGGCAGCACTAAGGTAAGGCCAGCTGGCAAAAAACAGAAATAAGGCTTTTGTTAGTTAAAGCAACCCTCAAAAGCAGAAGGAAAGGGGGGGGGGTGTTTCTGGGATGTGCATCGCACTCATGGATCTCTGGTGAAGACTAGGAACCCACTTTCTAGAAGGGCAGGGCTGTGACAGGCTACAGTATTTGCATAAGCAAGTAACAGCCCCATGCTGCACCCACTGAGCTTCTGCCCCACTGGCACTTGCCAAGACAGGTTAAACAGAAAATGACCAGAGCATTTAAAAATCCATGGTCCCCCCACATTAATGAAAGCCATAAATTTCTCTCGTACACAAAGAACAGCAGAATTCAAGAGAAGGGTTGACAGCCAGAAAAAAATATATAATTATAATCACTAGACCTATAAACTTTATTATCATCCAGTATGATTTCAGACTTATGGAAGGTAGTAATCTGCTATCTGTGGAAAATGGTTCCATAGAAGAGTAGTTCTGTTTATGTTACAAAAGAGATTGAGATTCCTTGAGAAGGTGTTCATGCTACTACTGGACTTGTGGATGTGTAAAAGGTCTGAAAGAATAGAGCTGTTGAGGAACTATATGCAAAGTAGAGTTTGTGTCTTAGTAGACAATTGTACAGAGAAGAAGGACAAGGCTTCAAGATGAACTGCATAGTTTTTCTAACTTCGGCCCTTGATATTCTTAGTGAGAAAGTACTGTGATCACTCCAGATGTAATGTGTTTGGACAGGTTCATAGGTGTGCACTAAGCTAATGGCCCTGGAGTCTTTACAAGCCTAGCCCATAGGACTACCCTGGCATCGTGCCACCCGACCATAGTTCCCAGTGCCTCTGTCAAGCAGAGCCACTGGAGTGAACCCTGGGGTGAATTTTCTATTTCCCATCCACTCGTCAAAGATTTCTCTTGAAGAGGGCCAGTGAGGTGCTCTGCTTGACATGTATAGGAAGTTTATTACATATCATGGGCAGTCTCCGGGTTGTCCCTCCAGCATGTTCTGTTGATTGTGGTAATGAGGTCGAGGTCTCTGGAGCATGTGGTGTGAAGGGATTGGGATTTCTTTAGATGGAGCATTTCTAAACAGAGCTAGGTCAGACATAGCTTTGTAAGTCAAGCAGAGATCGCCTCTAAGTAGGCAATATGAGACAGAGTAGATGGAGTTTTTTTGAGTCTGTCCATATAGGACAAGGACCCTCTTTGTGAGGTACTTTTGTGGCCTCTCCAGTTGTTGCAGGTGTCTAGTGAGGTGCATGCCAAATGGGGCAGTGTACTCTATGATTGGCCTAATGAGGGAAGAGTAGAAGGAGAAAATGACCTCTTTCTTCCTGGATCCAAAACCCTTAGTAATGAGATGTGCCACACAGAAGGGCTTTCTGACCACAGTGGCAATGTGGTGGTCAAAAGAGAGGTTGCTGTCAACCTGTGTTCTCAGATCTCTTATGTGGTGGTCAAAAGAGAGGTTGCTGTCAACCTGTGTTCTCAGATCTCTTATAACTCTGTGTTCAGTGGACTACCATTGATGTGGTAATTCATGGGAACCGGGTTTTTCCCAAAGGGGATGACGAGACATTTTTTGGAACTGAGCTTAAGGCCATGGTTCTGACACCAGCTGTTGGTCTCAGTGAGATCTTTCTGTAGGATGTCAACATCGCTTGGAGAGTTAATAATAGCTCCCAACTTGCAAATGTCTGTGAACTTTGTCAGCCAGAGACCCTTCGTGTTGGCCTGGACTTTAGAGAAGTGGATACCAAACAGGAGAGGACCCAGGACCAAACCCTGTGGGGCTCCACTCGTGACTGGTCAGCAGTCTGACTTGGAGTCAGCTTTCATACTGTGGGTTCTGTGAGCCAGTTTGCAACCCACCTAGTGATATAGGGGTTGATGCCTAGCTTAGTGAGTTGTTCTAGGATTCCTGAGTGGAGAATGGTTTCAAAGGCCTTGGCCAGATCAAGGTAGGCTGTATGAACCACCTTGGTGCATAAAGAATAGGGCATTTTCTTCAATGATCAACCTGATGTGAGACAAGTACAATGCAATGATTGCATCCCTAGACCTAGATGTGATACGTTTAAGATACAAGATGTGCGATGAAAAAGGGCTTGTTTACAATAATTGATACATAGTGATCAAAGGACAGTTCATTGCTGACACGTGACAAATAACTGATTACTCTGACAGAAGCAGAGTAGGAAGCATAGACTCAATTTCTGAAGTCATCCATCGCTGTATATTCCATATCAATGGGAAAAATCACAGGGCTCTGTGGTGTGGAAGCTTTTCTGAGGGCTACTACATGGATGACAGGGTCACTCACCAGAGTTGAGCCCAAAGGCTCTAATCCTTTGAACAGCAGTGGATCTTGTCCAGTCTTCTTGGAATTACCACATCAATTCTCTCCACATCTCCCCGATGACAAAAGCAACCATCCTGACACAGGATAGCCATCCAGAAAGATATCGGGGTGATTTAAAAGCCTCCTGCAAGATCAGTTATGGATATACGGGTGGGTCCTTTGACCATTTCTCATATTCTGCATTTTTCCTCAAATGTCCCCAAGCTTGAAGTCATCCAGGGGTGATGGTAGTAAATGCCCTCCATGTCTAGTAATAGGTTTTGGCAGGGGGAACTTCAAATCACAGTGCTTCCTTTTTGAGAAGTGTTTCATTCCCCTACAATTTGGGGAGGGGTACGGAGAGGCAGAACAAGCTGATCTATATCCAGATACCTGATCCTGATGATCTGGCCAACTGCTATCCGACTCATTGCCCCAGTGTCAGGAAGATTAAGAAACCACAAGGAGTATTAAGAACAGTATCTTGCTGTTGAAGGGGTCAAGGATAACCCCTGCAGGATAGCCTCCAACATCAACACTGTCATTCAGATAAGAAACTCACACTGGGCCAATGCCATTAATTCCAAATGGTCAAGAGTGGCACTGACTAGCACTGATGTCTATTTAATCAGTGTCATCATCACTGATTAGTCAACACCAGTTGCGGAGATTAGAAATGCTGACATCAGGAAACCATTCACCTGGGCCACTGACTAGCAAAAGACCCTCTGGGCTAAAGTCTCTACAGTCAAGAAGTATAATACATAACATACTACCAAGAGCAAAGGCCGTAAAACTGGTCTCAACAATTTGGACTTTATATCAGGGGTTGGAAATTATCTCATGCTGATGGTTCAGGCATCAACAACCCCATCACTGGCAGCAGTGCCAACACAATGTTACTAATCCAATGTTTTTGTTAGTCTCCCTCTTCTCGTTTATGTGATTTTTTTCTCATCTTCCATTTTTTGTCCGCTGGAGAATCATCCTTGTATCTCGGAGAGGTAAAAGCCTTAACCAGAGTGAGATTTCCTCTGGAGTAAAACCCTTAAAAATAAACTTATTCTATCAAAGTATGCTTCTGAAAGGCAGAACAAATGTCACAATCCTGCTTTTAGTGTTAAGGAACAAGACAAGACACATATAAGAAGTGCCCATCTTGTAGTGGAATTCTGTATCCACCAGAATCACACTTTTTGAAAACATGCAGGTTTAGCCTTCACTTCAGAAATAAAATTAAAGTACACAACAGTAATGTAAAGAAGGAATCCTGAATCATAGGAAATCATGTTCCAAACTGTGACCCGAATGATACAAAAATCGCAAATGAAATGAGTTAGAAAATACACTCTCAATATAACTACACAAGAAAGCTGAAAACCTGTAGAAAAGGGTGAATTTTACACAAAACAAGAATGAAACTGTGTGAAAAATTGTGGTGATGAGATCAAGGCCTACTGGGAAGTACAATTAAAGATTCAGCAAAATTAAATTATTGGTCTGGTCTGAAAAAAAAAAAAAACTTGAAAATGACCTGAAATTAGTAAGAAAACAAATAACTTGCAAATAATAAACAGTTTTGAGAAGAGTCAAGAAATGCCAAGTCTAAACAATTTTCTTCCCTTTCACAACAGATAGCAAAAGTAGCGTGGAGCTCTTTCTCTGCTATAAGCTCATCAAGCAGCAGAAGAGAAAGAAAGCTAAGCGCACAGCACTACAGGTAATAAAGAAGAATTTGAACTTGGGAAAGTTTCAGATGCTAGGCTGAACATGTTCTTCAGTCTAAGGTCTACTGACGTGGAGACACAGACCTGATCATGTTAGATCTAACTCTGCCTGTCAAGTCACGCACATTTGCTATGTGATAACTTAATAAGCAGGATCCTTTTATTTCTAGTACATGGAAATGTTCTTTATCAATCTACCATTCACGTCTACTTCCATCTCAAAACTTTTCAAAGTGGAAAATAGTATTACAAGCATATAAGTTTGCACTAACTTAAATTAACTTGGGCTGTGACCTTAGTCTTTTGTAAATGTCACTATTATTTTAAAAGATGCACCCGAGCCTACTAATATCCTCACGCCTAAGTTCATTATCTTTACTACTTTCTTGCAATGTTATGTCCTGCCAACTCGCCAGCTTCCAATGCTTCAAGGCACCTTCTACAAACCCAAACAGTTATAAAGCTCAAGTTGAGCTGAGCTGATTAAAAGACAAGTATGGGCGCCAAGCCCTTCAGAGTTTTCATGACAAATGAAAGGAGGAGGCCAAGCCCTGAGGGAACACTGCCAGGAACAACAAAAACAAATGTCCATACCCTGGCATAAAAACAGACCAGAAAGTAAGGGGGTTGGAAGAAGGGAGCGGCTACGACAGCAGCAATCATTCAAACATCTGTTGTGGTACATTTACTTTCACATGTGTACTATGCACATCATACTGATCACTGCTGCAGTAGCCTAAGCTATATGCATAGATTACCTTACTTTACAACAACTGAGAGGTGTAAGCTGAAGAATCCAGTAGTCCCTGGAGAATGGTCATAGCAAAGCCTGACCTAGACTTGGAGAAGGAATCTAGTTTGTACCGCTTTGCAAAAGTATATACAGAGGACCAAGTTGCTTCTTCTAGAATACTTTGCGTCCAGTCCAATCCAACCCTTTAAAAAAAAGCTATAAATAAAGCCAGGGCCTTGATAGGGTGTGCCTTGACTCTGCCTGGAATAACAAAAAGAAATATCCTGAGACTACCATTTGTATATGGTCTCCTTTGACACAACCTGTCCCTTCTCACCTTCACAAGAAATGCAAAACTGATCAGAAGTAATGCAAGGCTTTGTTCTGTCAAGGTAACACCAGAGTTGTCTGTGGACATCCAAGGTATGAAGTATCCTTTTTTACTCAGTATTAGGTTCAGTGATGAACACAGGGAGATGGATGGTTTGGCTTAAAACTAAACTCGGACACCACAATAGGCATAAAATAAAGATTACTTCTCAAAAAAACCCTGTCCGTATGGAAAATGAGAAGGCTGACCCACCATAAGAGCTTGCAACTCAGATACTTTTCTAGCAGAAGGCAGATCAAACTAAATCTGGTTTTCCATGTTCAAAACCTCAAGTCAGCAAGATGAAGCAGTTCAAATGGAGCAAGTATTATCTTCTCCAACACAAAATTAAGATCCCAAGGAGGAACCATCAGTTTTCTTGAAGATTTCTTATGTAATATCCCTTTCAAAATAATACCCCTTTCAAAAATATTTTGACTTGAGAATGCATTAAGAGAGAAGGATCCATGGGCAGATATGCTGAAATGGCCAACAAATGAACCTTGACTAAGGAGGATGACTGGCCATAGAAAAGTAACTCACACAAATATTGGAAAACCAGAGAAAGGTTAGCTCTGAATGGGTGCTGGTTATATTTGCTTTTATACATTTTTTCAGTAGCAGGCTTTCTTACCTACATAAGCAGCTGCTGTATGTGCCTAAAAGGTATTAAGACCCTATTATCCAGGCAATCAGCTGAAGTTGTATCAAATATCCTTGTTCTTGTGTGAGTATATCCAGTCTGTGATGAAGCTTGTTGTAATTGCTCCTGGAAAATTTCAAAAATAAGGGAGAGTCGTTGTCTGTGACAGAAAGGTATTTTCACAATAATCTTAGGTGATTCCTTCTGAATATTCCATAAGTACTACATACTCCTGATATCAGTGGAAAGGGTGGAAAAAAAACATACAGAACAGTCTTGTCCAAGGAAAAGATAAGGCATCTGCCCTCCAGGTCTTCTTCACTGAGTGCTGGAGCAGAATTTTGCCATGCTGATTGTTCAGACAGGATGCAAAAAGGTCTACTTGAGGAACTCCCAACATATGGATCAAATCTTGGAAGACCACTTGATCTAGTTTCCATTCATGAGGGTCTGCCTCTGTCTTGCTCAGCATGTCCATGATATAGTTTTGCTCTACCAGAATGTAGATTGCTTGGCCTCTGAGACTGTGCTGTAAAGCTATACTCCATGATAACATGACTTATCTGCAGAGAGGATAAGATCTGGTACCCTCCCCGCTGCTTATGTACCACATTGCTCTGGTATTGTCTAACAACTTGAAGTGGTCCTGGATACCAAATGTAATTCAGACAGTTGAGAGTTTTGATAAGGGCAAGCTTCCCTTTAATATTTATGTGCTTGTGTCTGTTTTTGTTGCCACCAGGTACCTTGCACTTTTATCCCCCTTGACACTGCTCTAAAGCAAAGCAGATGGCATCTGTAGTGACAGACTGCTTTGATGCAGGAGGGGAGAACTGGATTCAGGGATAGTTTATGTCTCCATCAAGTGATTTCATTTCTCACAAATCTCAGAACTGTAATCTGAAAAGATGGGTTTTAGTGCTGGGACCAAAGAGACTTCAGATACCACTGTATCTTTTGCATGTGTAGTCTAGCCAGAGGTATCAGGAGCATCACAGATGCCATAAGACTCAGAAACCTGAGGTACTCCCTCATAGTGACCAAAGTTTAAGTGAAAAAACCCTGGAAGATCAAAATATAGATCTACTTTTTCATGTGAAAGGAAAACCATCTACCGAAGTGTCTAACAGATACCCCAGGAACACAATCCTGTGTGATGTAGTCATAAAAGACTTTTGAATGTGGTCTTGGAATCCTACATGTGTAGGAAATCTCTCACCTGAGTGAGAGATTCTTGACACCTTAAAAAAAAGACACTTCAAAGATAATAAAGTCAAAACTGGACAATGGAGCAGAAAATCTCTTTTGAAAACTTACAGAAGGGACAAAAAAATCTGAGATTCCTGGTACCAGCTTACCCCTTTCATCACATCTTCTGATAACCTCTATCATTTTTCTGTGAGGTTCTGAAAATGCAGCCAGGCAAATCCCCTCAACACCATCAGTAGCAACAACCTTGGATGTAGTGTCTACAGAATCATATAAACATTTTAAACCACACAAAGCAGATTTCCCTCTCGGGAGGGGACTGCAGATAAAACATTCCAAATACTTTGACAATTAGAATAAACTTGAACATGTAAGCCTGCCGATTCAAAATTCTAAAAATCAATGTTGTAGAAGTAAACACTCTTCCCCCAAACCTATCAATTGCTTTCCCATCCTTTTCAGAATGGGAAGGACTACAATTAAAAAAAAAAAAGTCAGCAGCTGAGTTAACTAAAACTATAGCTGCCAAGTCACATCTGGGATGAATCTATTAGAATATATAATGTTCCTCGGTCTTTCAAATTTTACCTACTTTCTTAGGTGCAGCAGGCTTGCTATCAGGGAAACCACGTGACGTGACAAAAGGATCCTCCAATGCTGACAGCACTGGGGACAGGAGGAGATTCTGGGAGTTTCATTTGTAAAAGATCACAATATTTTGAGGGACTGGGAAACCTCAGTGCCCTCCCTCTGAAAACACAGGCACATTCTGGAAACAGTCTCTTAAAAACAGAAAACTTGACAGGAAGATAAAGATAACGTGATCGCCTCAGAGTCTGAATCAGAAATCTGAATAGCAAAACCTTTATCTGTCCCATTACAGGGCCAGTCTTAGCATAGGTGAACTAGACAATCATCTTGGGTGCCAAGCCTGTACTTCCCCCACACCCCTTTATTTATTTTTTACAGCAATATTTCTTTCTAAAGGAAAATGTGTGTAATACACACAAAACCAGACTACATGACCAGCATACTGGTGGTAACAATAAAGAAAGAGGGCACACATCTTGCACCCACTTTTTCTGAAGCAAAAACAAATGACCTTGTGTGGAAGAATTTTGCAACACAGTGCACCAAGGTCTACAGATGTATGAATGAATAAGTACAAGAAAAAAATGAAGAGAAGACATACTATGAAAAAAGAGAAAAAAAAAAGTAATATGGTGTGTAGGTAGGCCCAGATGGCTTGGGCAGCAAGGGTGTGGTACAATGGAACCTTTCTGCCTAGGACACCAGTTGACCTAAGGCAGGCACTGTCCATGACACTCCTGTACAGATTCAATTTCTTGAATCTCTTCAGTAAAACAGGAATCCTTATCAGATGGTTTCTGATTAAAGGAAAAGGAAAGGTCAATAGCCTGTACAAGGCTCTGAGCCAGACTTAATAAACTACTCCTCTCCACGGAGACTGGTGCTGAAGAAGATGCGCATTCAGTTTTCAAGAAATTTAGGACACACAGGATTATTAATGGCAGCAATGGCTTCCCCACGGATGGGTACAACATTCTGTCCAAGAATGGGCATATTTATTGTCCCTTCTCTCAAAACAGACGAGAGTTACTCTCCCCTGCCCACTGACTGGACGCCAAGAGCTGTAGAGGAGGTGGTTAACCCCTGGGACCATACTGGCTGTATGGGCAGCACCAGAATATCCATGTAAAAAGATGAGTGGCCTGAGGAACCAGCGTTGGCCACAGCAGAGTCACTCACCGGCAGCGGAGGCAAATCGCTAGCCTGCTGTGGTGGCAAAGGCCGTTTAGTTGACCTTTTTGTGGCTGGAAGAAGAACCAACCACTGGACTGGCAGTACGTTCCATAGTCAAAACAAAAACGGTGCTTCTTCCCGGTGGAAACCAAGTAGCACAAGACAGTAAAATTTAAAAGTAAAGGAGTAGGAAGTAACTTTTCCAAGAAAAAACCCAGTAAAAAGCAATCTAATACACTTTATCAGCCCAAAAAGTAATTTAAACACAACTTCTCCACAGAAAAAAAAAAAGTTTTAGAATGTTTAACTTTAATTGTCAGAAACAAAAGTGCACTCATTTAAAAGTATAATAAAGTCACACAGTCGGGTCTATGTCAGACTGTCAAATATCCTCTAGTCAACAATGTAGGCCATCAAATCCCACCCCCCACCCCCACTACACCAACTCCGAGATCACACTACAATAGGGAAAAGGATACATTTCTTGATCCCCACTGTAAAGTGATCTCAGTCTATGTCAGAACAGTTCAACGGCCTGCATTGTTGACGAGATGATACGTTCAACAATGTGGCCATTAAACAGTTCGACACAGACCCCATGCATTCAATAAAAACACATATTGCTAGCTTAAAGTGTAAGTTTAAATATTAAAAATAACATGTGGAAAGTTCTCCCCAAAGGGAGATCACCTGCCCAGCAATAAAACAGCACAAGCCAACCGTTTGTCCTCGAATTCTGCAAAGGAGCATTCTGTTCGGCAGAAGGAAAGCTCTAAAGGGCTTAGTGTCAAAATATACCTGTTGGTCAACTTACATTCAAGCCAACAGTTTAGGCAAGTGGAAGGTGCCCTAAAGCTTTAGAAGTTGAGTAGCTGCTGCGTCCTATGCAGGACATAACCAGTAGAGCTAAGGCTATTGCATCTGTGATCAATATGATGAACATCATACATAATATAAGATGCATGAATATGAAAATAATGTTTTTTTCTATTAATGTATGTATATCTATATATTAAATGATAATTTAGTTGTTGTCTTTTGGCTTTTCCCAGTTAAGGGTCGCCACAGCGGAACTCCGGTCCGCTAATGATTGACAGATTTTTACGTGCAGAGTTGCCACCTCTGACGCACAACCTTCAACGAAGGTACGCCCATTCACGCATGTCTCCACACAGAAGACGCTCTAGCTGACAATCGAACAGGACAATGTCTTAACTGTGAGGCGACAACGCTACCGCAGCACCACCACCGCAGATAAAGGTGTTTAAAAAACAAAAAAAAATTATAAGTGCACTACAGTAGCAATAGCATTTATGAATAATATGAGGATAAGTGGGCTAAGAAAATGAGCTTATGTGTACTCCAGATGAGAAGATCCCTTTCACCTGACATCAGCTTACTTATCTGAACCTTAAAAGTTCTAAGACTAACCTTAAGTCTTAGATCTGAAAATAAAGCTTACTTGTTCAGCTAAACGATCAGATTAAATTTCAGATTTGAACACAGACATAAGAATCAAAAGACTGCCTGAATGGAAGGAACCGAGTACTGAATATTTGTTGTTCTTTCTTGGGAAAGGATCACCATGCTTGACATGTGCCACTGTACAGATCATAAAAAAAAAAATAAAAAAAAAAAAAGTCTAGCAGGAAGACCATAAGAAAAACTAAGAGAGGCATGTCCCACCTCATTAAAAAAAGGTATATTATTTGTTGGGCTGACAGCTGCAGAAATACCACTACTGGGGGTCCCTAGCTCAAGTTAAAAGTCGACCTGACTCCCTTACAGATTCCCTTCTTATACAGCACTTGCCTTAACAGTATATGTCAAAGTAAACTTCATTGTCATTTAGAACTACACATGTGCAGCCTAAACGAAATGTCATACATCAGCTCAGTTCTTGAGATTACAAAGTAAAGTGAAACAATACATACAATTAGAGGAATAAACATAACTAACAAATACAATGCTACTCCCAATACATGCAAATAAGAGCAGAGACATTTACCAACACTCATATGCAAAGAATACCCTCCCTTGAGTTAAATTAACTACCCTATTTAAAGTAAGTACAAAACACACTACATATTGAATGCCCAAGTTATTTGTCTAATATTGCACTTGAGTGAGTTAAATAATACAGACTATGGCTATAATAAACAAATATTACACTTACTTGGAATATGTAAGTATACATTGCACAAATAAGTAAAAACTGACTTATGTGTCCAGACTCCTGGGACAAGTGCCATAGTTCAGAAGTCTAATCACTGTAGGGTACAAACAGTTACCGAATTTTGTAGTCCTGCAGTGAATGCCGCAATATCTCCTGCCTGATGCCAGATGCTTAAACAGTCCATGCACAGGATGCATGTTGTCCTGTATTGTTTTGGTGGCCTTTCGGATGCTTCTTGGAGAATAAAGATGTCGTATCGATGAAAGACTGGAACCTGTTACCTTCTCTGCAGCCATCACCACTCTTTGTAGCACCTTCCTTTCTGTAACTGTGCAGCTTCCAAACCACACTGTGAAGTTGCGGGTGAAGACGCTCTCTACTGCACCTCTATAGAAGGTGGAGAGAGTATGAGGAGGAAGCTTAGCTTTTGTCAGCCTTCTTAAAAAGTAAAGGTGTTGGTGCGCTTTACTGACCAATTGGCTAGTGTTTCCTGACCATGTGAGATCCTCCGATATGTGTACACCCAGGAATTTCACATTCTCCACACACTCACCATTGATCATAAGCACTGGGTAATTTGTTCTCATTTTCCTAAAGTCAATGACAATCTCTCTGGTCTTGCTTACATTCAGGTCAAGGTTGTTCCCCTCGCACCAGCTGATCAGAGATGCCACCTCCTCTCTGTATGCCCTTTCATCCTCCTTTGTGATGAGTCCCACAACTGTCGTGTCATCAGCAAACTTGATATGGTTGGACCTGTGCTTAGCCTAGCAGTTGTAGGTCAGGATAGTGAACAACAGTGGGCTGAGAACACATCCCCGGTGTTAATCGTGATGCACTTTAATGTGTTCATACCCTCTGTGGTCTCTCCATCAGGTAGTTCAGGATCCAGTTACAGAGAGGTTTACTGATTCCTATATGTGCCAGTTTTTCTATCAGCTGCACTGGTACCACCGTATTAAATGCAGAGCTGAAGTCCATGAACAGCATCCTCACATTGTTGTCTTTGCCCTCTAAATGCTCAAGGGAGATGTGTAGCGCTACTGATACTGCATCAGCCTTGGATCAGTTAGCTCTGTATGCAAACTGCAAAGGGTCAAAATCAGGACGTAGGCGTGACCTGAGACTTACCTCCCTGGACTACATGAAAAGAGAGACAGAGGAGCTCTTTGATTATGTAGCCCAGGCTGGTATGACCCTGACCTTCAGCAGCATCTTACCCTCACTTAGAATGATGCCACGGTACAAAGACAAAATGATCGGTTTTAACAATTGGCTAAAATTTTGGTGTCATTCAAAGGGGATCCAGTGTCTGTCAGCCTGGGATGACATGCTCGACAAGCCACGTTGTTTCGCTCGGGACGGCTTGCACCTGTCACCACTGGGCTTTTGGATATTGGCAAAGGCTCTTGCCACCCCCATAGTGCCTTTTTTAGGCAAGGCTCAAAAGTCAATCCCACCCCCATAGACAGCACAAAGAACAAGAAACTAAGGGTAATGCTGCTAAACGCCAGAAGTCTTAACCTCAAGATGCACGCACTCAAAGCTCTCCTCAGTATGGAGAACATTGATATCTGTGCAGTGACAGAAACCTGGTTCAAGGCTCCAGAGAGCACCCCAGCACTACCAGGCTATACCTCATATCATGCTTTTCGGCCCCAAAACCCGGACCGAACCACAAAAGGAGGGGGAGTTTCTATATTTATCAAGGATATCCACACCTCCAGGTTAGTGGCATTGCACGAAGTATTGGAGACCATCCATGTGCAACTAACAGTGGGCAAGACTGCTTTTCAGTTTATAGCATCCTACAGACCACCCTCTCAAAGTCAGGAATCCCACTCGGCTTTCCTGAAAACATTGGAGAACATGAAGATCTCTCCGAATACCATTATATTGGGCAACTTCAACTACCCAAACATCGACTGGGAGCACTACTCAAGCCCCAGCACCTTAGCCCAAAGGTTCCTGGAAATTATAAACTCAAATGCTATGGAACAACTAGTCACCACTCCCACAAGAGGGGACAACATACTAGACCTGATCATTACCAACATGGGGACTCTATGCTCCACACCAGAAGTATATCCCTCATTGGTAAGATCAGACCATAAATTAATTTCACTGGATGTCCACATCCCGACCTCACCCCCAGCCCAGAAAACCACAGTGAAAAACTACGGCCCAAACTGCAGAATCCTATATAAACGCATTCTACGGACATCTCCAGGAATGCATGGATCATGCTATCCCAAACAAAACCAAGACACAATCATCCAAAGGCAGGCGTCCAGTCTGGTGGACCCCTGCCATAAATAAACTGTACAACAGGAGGAGGAAGCTACTACATGATGGAGCAAAATCCCTAATAGGGAAGGCATCTCTGATCAGTACTAGCAAAAAATTACGATCCCTCATAAAATCCTCCAAGGCCAGCTTCGAGAGAAAAATTGCATAGGACACCAAAGACAATCATAAGGCTTTTTTCAGTTATGTCAGAAACCTGGGATGCAACTCCCAGACTTGTTCTGAGTTGATTCTAAACGACAAAAAATACACTGAACCCACAGACATCGCCAATATCCTGGCAGACAGGTTCAGTGCAAACTTCTCCCTCCCTTCCCCCCCAAAAGAGCAAGTATCTATCCCGGCAGAGGGCTGCCTCCCAAACATCTCAGATGCTCAGGTGAAGGCTGCCCTCTCTAAAGCAAAAAACACTGCTTCCATGGGACCAGATGGCATCCCAGGTTGCGTCCTACATGAACTCCAAGAGGAACGAATCCCTCAAATAAAACAGCTATACAATCTCAGCCTCACTACAGGATATGTGCCCACAGAATGGCGTACAGCAACAGTGGTCCCACTCCACAAAGGTGGAGCCTCTACGGACCCTGGAAACTATCGCCCCATAAGCCTGACTAGCTTAGTCTTCAAGGCTATGGAGAGGATCATCATGGAGCTCATAAACAAAGACATTGGGGACCTACAGACACTAGATCCTACCCAGTTCGGCTTTGTCAAGGGCAGATCCTGCCTTTTGAACCTGGTTGACTTCTTTGAAACAGTCACCAAAGCCATAGATGAAGGGAAGGTAGTCCACACAGCCTATCTGGACCTTGCAAAGGCATTTGACACAACCCCCCACTCGGGCATCATAGATAAGCTACCCAGCTTAAATATAAACCCCTATGTCACAAGATGGGTCGCAAACTGGCTCAAAGACAGAACCAACAGAGTGAGAGTTGCTGGAGCCATGTCAGACTTGAAACCGGTCACAAGTGGCATCCCACAGGGTTCTGTCCTGGGACCACTCTTGTTCGGTATATACTTTTCCGAGGTACAGGCAAACGTGGGAGGACTATGGCTCACCAAGTTCGCAGAAGACTGCAAACTGGGCGCCATAATCAACTCTCCAGCTGACACAAACATCCTTCAAAAAGGTCTCACAGAGACAGATAACTGGTGCCAGCGCCATGGTTTAAAGCTAAATGCCAAAAGATGTATAGTCATACCCTTTGGCAAAAACAATGTGCCCACAAATTACCACATAGGCGGAAACCCATTAAGTACAGAGAAAGTTATTAGGGACCTGGAGATCCAAGTTGATAGCAATCTCTCCTTTGAAAACCACATTGCCAAAGTGGTTAGAAAGACCTTCTACATAGCCCACCTCATCACGAAGGGTTTCACATCTAGATCAAGAGAGGTAATCGTGCCCCTTTATTCATCCCTCATCAGGCCCATCATAGAATACAATGCCCCTTTTGGGATGTACCTTACCCGACACCTGCAGCAATTAGAAAGACCCCAAAAGTATCTCACCAAGAGGATCAAGGGTCTCAAACAGATGCCATATGCTGCTCGGTTAAAAACTCCAGCTCTACTCAGTTGCATACCGCCTACTTGAGGCGATCTATGCCTGACATACAAAGCTATATCAAATCCAGAATTAATGGACATGCTCCACCTCAGTAAATCTAAATCCCTTAGAGCCACACGCTCGAGGGACTTGAACCTCAGCACAGAAATAAATAGAACTTGCTGGAGGGACAGGTTCATAACCCAGAGGCTCCCTTTGCTCTGGAATAGAATTCCAGTTCATGTGAGGCAGAGCACCTCACTGAATCTCTTCAAGAAGAATCTCGATAAGTGGATGGGGGATCGTAGGTTTGTCCCAGGGATTACTCCCGTGTCACTATTAGACAGAGGCACAGTATACTCAAATCAAGGGGTGGCGTAAGCCATACAGAATCGGGCTAGGCTTATAATTGCCCCAGGGCAGATAGCCTAGTATGAACCTATGAAAGATGCTTTTTGATCAGCCGCTCAAAACACGTCATAACTGTCAATGTCAGAGCAACTGGTCTATAGTCGATACAGCTGGAGGGAGTGGTTTTCTGAGGTAGTGGGATGATGTTAAGTTTCCTTGTAGTATGAGGGTACTTTTGCCATGGCAAGCAGTGTGCATAGTTTATCAGCACAGACTTTTAGCACTTTGCCCAGTATGTTGTCTGGGCCAGCAGCCTTCCTGGGGTTCACTCTCCTTAGCTCTCTTCTTACCACCTCTGTGCTGAGCCAGAGTACTGCATCCTTCTCATCAGTAGGTAGCTTTAGTGCCAAGCTGTTGTTTCTTTACTCAAATATACCAAAGAAGATGTTCAAACTGTCCAGGAATTTGATGCTGTCCTCACACTGTGCTGACCTGATACTGTAGTCAGTGATCTCCTGTATGCCTTGCCACAGTCTCTCTGCATCCTTCATGTCTTCAAAGCGGCTCTATACCTTTCTGCCATACTCCCTCAGCCTCCTTTATACCCCTCCTCAGATTACCTCTCGATACACTTAGGGCTGCTTTGTCCTTAGCCCTGTAAGCTGTGTTTCTCTCCTTCGGAAGCTCATATACCTTAGAGGTGAGCCATGGCTTCTGGTTAGCACTAATTGTGATATCCTTGGTATTTGCTACCCCATTAACACAGTCTGAAATGTATGCTGTCACTACCTCAGGGTATTCATCAATGTTTAGATGCTCATTCACTGGGGCTGCCTTCTTGAACATATCCCAGCTGGTTCTTTCAAAGCAGTCTGTATGTTTTCTGTCTGCATGAAACAGCATAAAACTCTCTATGTTTACTGCACTGTCATTTATCTCGTCATGCAGCCACATGTCAGTAATCAGAAATAAACCAGAATTTCTCACCTTTTTCTTGGAGAGTTCCATTCTCAAGAAGTCCATCTTGCTATGCAGTGATCTCATATTAGCTAGCAGTATAGTTGGTAGTACAGGCCTGTAAGAGTTCGCCTTTAACTTTACATCAATACCTGCTCTGCAACCTCTTTTCCTTGTTCTCGGACATCTCTCTCTTTTTCTTGTCCAGCATATTCCAGAAGCCTGCTCTACCAGTTTCAGGTATTTAAGAGTGTGAAAAGTTAAAATACCCAGCTGTTGTAGCTCTGTGGAAATAGTAGGCCCCGGATGCTCTGCAGACTTCAAGGCATCCAACCAGCAATGTGTAGATGTCGACCGTTTCATTTCTAGCAACTTGTGTCTACCATAAGTTATTGTACCTTCAACTGGAAGTGCAGAAATTGATTTTTTTTAGATTTTCTGTGCAAAAGAAGACAAAGTATGCACATCTCTAGAATGAGCTGACACAGCCGCAGCCACACAAGAAGCCACCTTTTTTTTTTTCTCCACACAAAGCATATTGTAGAGCCATAGATGTTAATGGTTCTCCAGGGGCCCAATAACTGTCTTTAGTCTAATTCAACTCTCTCTCAACCAAGCCAAACACAGAGGTAAAAAAAAAAAAAAAAAGTTTACTAAACTGAACTGGATCTTGGTGTCTTCTCCACTTAGTAGCCATCTCTTGCCAGGCTACATCCGTGTCCACTTTCTTATAGTGGCCTTTCAGTCCCCTACTGAATTGCACAAAATGAAGAGTTTCTACTTTCATCAAATCTTCCAAAATGTGACATTTCATTTTTATACAATACCTTACATAATACGGATAAGTCTCCTCTTCACTCACTTCCCCTTAATGTTGCCATATATATTATTTCAATTACATTTTCCAAAAAAAAAAAAATATATATATATATATATATATATATATATATATAGTTTCAATTCTTTATAATGCCTCTGGGACCTGTATTAAAAAACTTGTAACCCATATGGTTATAATAAAAAAATTCTATGATATTCATAACAGACAAAAGTGATATAACTGGAAGTAAAAAGTCTTCTTTAACAACTGCAAGCAACACAAATCAATTCTGGAAATCTGTTGACTAACTGTTGAACCCTGGCCAGTCTCATAGCACCCTCCTCTTTTTCACAATTAGGCTTTCATATGCCCAAAGATTCTCTAATCACATTGTCAATACCATACAAAAAATAATCCCTTGCGTACTTCATCCTGCAAATTTCCCTCCCCCAACCCATCCCCACACACTATGTCACATCAAAATCCTGCCTTCTTCATACTGGCAGAGATTCAACAGTTTAGAAATTATTACGGAAACCAAAGCAAAGATCCTCTGCTGATGCTGACTCCCTCCTCAATGTCTAAAAATCACAGCCTCAAACACTTCCTGCCCAGTGGTCACATTAACAAACACACACAAAGAAACCTCCACATTGCTGGAAAACTATCACAGTTCCTCTACATATAGATGGATCCTCCATTTCATAAGTAACTAGTGCCCGGTTATACTACTTTCTTCACTTTCTCAAACCTTGGAGAAATTCATTCATAAAAAAACTCCTCAGGTACCTGCATCTCACACTCAACACAGATATCAGCTCAACCATGCACCTAAACACGATCATGCATGACCTCAATGAATTAATTGATGGTGACCTTAACTTTGGAAAAACTGTAAATAAAATTTGCTTGATCTTTCTAAAGCTTTTTGATGCAGCATCACACAATGAGCTCAAACTATCTCATGAAAACTCTGGTGTTGCAGCAAGTGCCTTTATCCAATCTTAGCTACTTCTATTACCTGGCCAGCACCTACACAAACACTCAGATTCCCCTCTTCATCTACTCATTATCTCGTTAGCACTGACTACACATGAAGGCTCCTTATTTTGTGGGTCTGTAGACCAACATTTGAACAAGCTCCCATATAAAGAATTCTTTTGGGGGATAAATTCTTGGCTAGGGTTGTAACCTCCTATGATTATATGAAAAAAGAACTACACACATTCAAAGCCTTTCCAGCTTTGCATTTTCATAAATATTGGATTTGCAGCTGTGATACCAGCTAACAGTGACTTTATCTAAAACTCTCATCACTAATATACTTCAGTTATTTAATTACTCTGTAACACGTAATTGGTTTTACAAATACAGTACAATCTACTTTTTTTGTGTAATTATCCAAGGACTCGCTTAAGTAATATTCTTCCAGTTTCTTTACTATATTGTGCCCGGCATTCATAGACGTAGTGCACAGTCCTGTATCTATGTGGTCAACCTGCACAGCAGAAGTATGTTAATTATCCCTCTTTCCATGCTGGCAAAGATACCATCGAGGGAACTGTCCACACACACACACACACACACACACACACACACATAGAAAGGAACAGTAGTCATACCCCTTCCCTACACACATGCCCAGACACACACACAATATCACTTATGCACAGAACTCTTAAGACACTGTCACAAACAAACACACAACCCCCCTGCTTCTCATCTGTGGCTGCTGGAGCAGTGCAAGCTATGTCTATGGACCTCTGCAGTCACCGCAGGGGCCAATTCATAAAGGTTTTGGCTCCAGTTGTCATAACTGCATACAAAGTCCATTAGCACATTATGCCAACATTAGGATCAACTACAGCAGTCATGCCTGTTGATGACTTTGGCTATGTCACTGTGTTGAGGATGTGCTAAGTTTAGTTGTGGCAGTTCACTAGTCTGCGCTGCACTCCTGCAATCCTGTTTGCACCACTGCATCAGAGTGGGCTTTCCTCATCCTACCAGGAATATCATTCCAGGAAACAGTGAAGCTACTCCTCAGCTAGGTCAGGTTGAGCAATCCATCACCGTTCCTTTGGTGGTCTGGCACAGCACTCCTGCACCTAGAACATGCCATCTGCCAGTGATGGCGAACCTTTTGGGTTTGGCATTTGAAAAGCTCCTGGCACAAAATAATTCAGTGAACTTCACATGAGCAACAAATGCAAAAGCAGTGTCTTTGGTAACTCGGGTGTTGGTGATCTCTGATGTGTCGCCCAAAACATTATGGCATTTGTCAGCTTTGACACACGTGTCATACGTTCACAGTCACTAGCTTAGAGCATGCCATCTGCCAGTTCCCTTTCCCACTCAGTGTAGTCCGCCACTCACTTGTTTGTGAATCATGAACGTTATTGTGGATCACTGTAGATCCCCATCTGCTTTCCAATTACACAACTGGAGGACTCCAGGAACATAGTGGTGTTTGTCCCTTCTCCATTGTGTGCCAAGGGCTCTGGGGACTTCCACGAACAGTATACATCATAATGCATTGTTTTTACTGTATGCCACCCATAATGCATTGTGTACCAGGTTTGCGAATAGTGCTCTGTATCTTTATCAGCTTCTTATTGTTTCCTCTATTCATTCCTGTCCATTCTCTAGGTGGGATTTTTCCCCTCTCCACCTATCCTTCCAGTTTTATCTTATTTTTAGCGACTTTGTCCTACTCCTAATTGCATACTTTATATTTGATGTTGTCCATTCCTCAATGTAAACATTGTAAAAATTTAACACAGCACTGAACATTTTATACATATTTATATGTTCTGCCATACTTGTACACTCAGGAATATTATACTTTTGTGTATATTTATTAATTTTGTTTTTTAATTCTATATGTTTATTTGGAATTCCATCCCTCCACAAACCCTTTTCCCATTTTTGCACATGGGGTCAGGTCGTCATATCTTCATGGGCATTCACTGAAAATGGGAATATCAAGCTGCAAGTTCCCAGTCAACAAATGTTAAGTACATAAATGTATAAATAAATATACAAACAAATTAAAATGACAAACAGCAAAATGCGATGGGGGTTCATTCAATGTACCGAGTGTTGACTAACAGCCAAATGAAATGCATTTCTAGCCATAGTTTTGCCTGCCTAATTCTCAGTTGATGGGACATTTACCAACATTCCCAGACTGTGTCCTTGCAAATGTACACAATGTACTACTAAATAAAGTCACTTTAGCTTAAACGGCGTCCTTCTTAAAGCTCAACACATATGGGAACAACAGGAAAAAATAAATGTCAAGAAAATTAATGGTTTCCTTGAAACACTGCCACTACCTAGAATACTGTCAGCAGTTTGTTCTAATCTGTAGAAATCATCAGCAAGGAAACTCGAAGTAACACATTGGTTCTGTGTGTCTGTTTCTATGCATTTAAAAACAGCAACTATACTGTTCTGGCCAAATATCTGAGCTCTTGAAGGCACTAAGACCTACAGAGGCCCTAGTCAAAACAAATGGTTAGATCATGAGGCAGCTAAAAATCAAGTCAGTAGAGCAGGGATCAACAAAGGCAAGATACGGTCAGAAGTCCACAAGGCCCATTACAGTACAGGTCTCTAGAATGATCAGTTTTGCAAGGTGGATGATTTTTTTTTTCCCACTGTCCGTACCTGTGTGACACTGTTAACAAATGATCAGACAGAGCCAGAAGGCTTTTTGCGACATGTTGAACACCAAATAAATGCAAATTTCTTTCTTACAGACAAAAGAAAAATACAAATTTATCACGACTAACTATTAAAAGATGTGTTCTACGCAAAACAAAATGTTAACTAGGGCTATTACAGCAAAAAAGTTCAACAGAATAATGGATGCTCAAAATCAAAATACATCATGAAAAATATGCAGTACCACGTGTGGTTAACATTTTTGTGCTTTTAGGATAGCACTATTACTGACAGACAAAAAGACATTTTTTTCTTCTCCACTATACAAATAGCTACATACTCAGGCAGCATTTGTTTGTCTGTTTTCTGCCCCCCCCCCCCCCCCCCCGTTTAACCATCCTATTAACTTGTTTGTTTCCCATATCCCGGTCAGTTGTAGCCACTGTTTACTACTTCTTGATTCTGACCTCCATAGTGGGTCATCATCCTAAGGGGCTTGCTTTTTTTTCTAAAAAAATAACCTTCCCCTTTGTTCATGTTAACTGCTCTGGACTGCAGCATACAATGGGTGCATTTTGGGTACATCATTAACTGAAGTGTGAGGTGGCTATCCCCTCAAGAAGTCCCGTCCCCTAGGAAGTGGACATTCCTTCAAGCTTTTTGATCTCCACCAAATATTCACTTAGTACAGAACAAATGCCTTGAGACACATTCCCCTCCCTCTTAATGGAGATGCACTCTAGCACACATTGCCCACTCTCATACCTTCTACCCCATTACCCCAGTCACACGTAGAACCCAAGTCATCTGGGGTGCTTCCAGGGCTTCTTCTGTCCATACCACACAGTCACACTTCTAGCAGATTTTGTCAGAGGACACCACTACCTTAAATATTTTTATTATATCATTATTTTTGTTGATAAAATTATCAAAAAAAAGTATTTGTATCTAGCAACATGAAGGTAAGCACTGTAACAAAAAATGTTATATTTGTAAAACATATTGGGGATAAACATGGTTACACCAAGTCACACAACACCACTTTTTGGCACAATTAATAAGCTACAATCTATGAATTCAACAAGCTTTAAAGACTATGCGACACCTGAAAAGCAGGAACCTCAAGGAGATGAAAGTTACTCCATTATGATAGCCACACTGTACGAGGTGTATTATTTTGTTAAGGATTACCCACTCCAATATTCTCCAATTGCAATCTGCTCCAAATTACATCACAAGGAGTGAAGCATAAAAACAGAAAATAAAACATTTAATCAGTGGTAGGCACTTCAATATTTTTATTCTTTTCACTAACATTACACATAGAAGATGATTTCCAAGATGGCTGCACACTGAGTAGCAACTTAATTTCAGCTCTCAAGTCTGAAAACACAAACTCAGAGAAGAGAGCCAGTGAATTTGCCTTTTTTTGGGTCAGTTTCAGTTACTGGCTAGTAAATGCACTAACAATGTCAGCAAAACATAATTCAGAGAACCTGAAAGAAAATTGATCACAAAAGGTTCATAGACAAACACTGGCTGAAGAATCCTGCAGCTGTTCAACAAAACAGCAGTTCAAGCTTCAACTCTGGTGCAAGACATGACTTCTAGTAATCTAGAAGAAATGAAGTCAAATGTGTTCAGAGCCGATTAAAATAAACATAACAATGAAGTAGCATGTCAACTCAAATAACAAAAGGCTGGAAAAAATGGAAGAAGCTTTAAACTGATATTTAGATGAGCTGATAAAACTGCAAAAATCAGAGGATGAAATTAAGACAATGCTTGCTAACTATAAAATAGTTCAAGAAGAGAGGTTTAAAAAATAGTAGAATTATAGGAAAGAGCATGCAGGGAAAACTGGAGATTTTCTTCTGTACCAGAGAAACTGGAAGAAACAGACTATATTAATTTTATGAAAGCACAAATCAGCAACTGCATTGGAGTTCCACAGCAGGCGTTATTAATTGAAAGGGCACATCATGTGTATGCTCACGACCTGGCCATTAGAAAGCAGCCAAGACCTTTAAATGGTAAAGATGCAATGCTACCAGCAGAAAGAGTGGATTCTGACAAATGTGTGACAGAAGGACAGAGTACTAAAAATTGGGGACAGTACAGTATTTGTCGAAAACAATTACTCACTGTACACCAGGCAGAAGAGTAAATTTATTTCAGCTATCAGGGAATGTCGAGAAGCAGGTGTGAGATTCAAGCTGTTGTATCCAGCTATCTTCAAAATTTTTTTTTCCTAGAGAGTCAGTCATTTTTGACACAGAACATGCTAAGGAGGAAATGCAAAAGTCTGTCCAGCAAAAAGTGAGCCATCAAGCAGAATTGGATTCTTTCTTATTCTTCTTTTTTTTTTTAAAACAAGTTTATTGTTTTAACATATAAGAGAAATATAACAATTTTATACAAATAATTAAAATAGGTATTATTATAATATTCAACAAAACAACTAAAGTATTTACAAAGACATCCACTACAATCAGATCAATTAATTAAACTAAAATACTGTGCTATTGAAATTAGAATTTTTTTAACAAATTTTGTAAATTATCCCATACAATAAAATGTGATGTTTTTCTAGTTGTTCTCATTCTAATTGTGCTTATTTCCATATGACACATTATATTCATAACATTTTAAATTCATTGAACGAAGGAGGTGTATCTGAAATCCAATTTCTAGTTATTATTTTCCTAGCCACTGCTAGGATAGACCATAACAAGGGAAGCTTAATCTTTTTAACA
The DNA here is from genome assembly GCF_019279795.1 of Protopterus annectens. Taxonomy (NCBI): domain Eukaryota; kingdom Metazoa; phylum Chordata; order Ceratodontiformes; family Protopteridae; genus Protopterus; species Protopterus annectens. The sequence continues at coordinate 153,199,856 of NC_056746.1, read as the reverse complement.
CATTGAGGTACAGGTGTGTTGAATAATATAAGAGACTTAGAAATAATGAAATTATCTGTAAAAAGAGCCTGCAAAAATTCATTAATTGACTTCCAGTATTCTTTCAACTTCATACAGTCATAAAACATATGAGCCCAGTCAGCATTAATTTCTACATTACATCTCTTACATAGATTATCTTTATTATTAATTTTATTCATCATCAAAGGTGTATAAAAGATCTATGTAAAAATTTCCATGTATAAAGTCTCCAGACAATGGAAGATGTAGTTCTATAAGCAGATTCCAATATATATTGTTTATCTTGTTGAGTTGGTGGGTCCCCATTAATAGAGGTGAAATAATTCCAGTATGAATCTACATTGTAAAAGTTTCTTGTCTGATAATTTTATGTATATATGAAAGTTTACCTTTATCAGAAACTTTATGCTGTAAATTTATTATCAAGTAATCAATCAGTTTTGGAATAGATTCTTTAACTGTTATAGACATTAGATCTATTCTATCAATGAGATGTTGTCTAAAGATCTGAACCTCTAACCAGCAAGTTTCTCTTAGATCAAATTCTTGTTTTAAGAAATCTAGATTTTTAACTTTATTATCAGATATCAGCTGATACCAGTACTTTAGATTATTATCTATAGCTAAATGAGCTCCTTCAGAAGTAGATGACATAAGCATACCCTGAGTATAAATTATAGGGAATACAATAAAATTCCATTCCCTATACTTAGGGTGCATGAATATAAAGTTACGATAACTAATAATAATATTTAATGGGTAACAGACCATATGTTTAGGTGTAATAGGTGAAGTACAAAATTCCTTTAGCAACCACAACATGGAGTTATTTATAATCATATTTTTATGTGTTAAGGAGATTTTCATGAAGTGCATACTAATTAGCTCCCAATAATCTTTCCATTTTGCGACATATGACCGATCTATTAATAAAGTAATAACTTTTATAATAGAAGAGATAATATATAAATTAAAGTCTGGAAAAGAAATACCCCCTTGAGACCAGCTATTAGTATGTTTCTTTAATGCAATCCTAGGTCTATTAGGTGCCCATAAGAAATTTAACATTAGTGTATTCAGTTTCTTGATAGTTATTTTTGTAGGTGAAAGTATTATTGATTGTATTAAGTATAAAATCTTGGGGAATATTATCATTTTAATAATTGTAAGTCTCTCCTCCATAGTAAAAAACATATTATTCCAGGTATTAAAAAGATTTTGTATATTAATCTTGGGGAATATTATCATTTTAATAATTGTAAGTCTCTCCTCCATAGTAAAAAACATATTATTCCAGGTATTAAAAAGATTTTGTATATTAAGAAAACAGGTATTATAGTTATTATATATAATAGATTTAATATCTTTAGATAGTATTATACCTAAATAAGTTATCTGACCTGAGTTGGGTACATATTTAGTAAAATCACTAATGAGAGTATTTTTTCGTGTATATATAGGTAGTATTTTAGTTTTTTCTTCATTGAATATTAAACCAGAAATACTTTTAAAATTCATCATTTTATCAAATAAAGACTGCATAGAAGAATTAGATCCTGCTGATGTAATTAGAACATCATCTGCAAAAAGTTGAATTTTTGATGTTGTATTTTCTTCTATTTCAAAACCCTCTATGTCAGTACTGTTTCTAATCAAATTAGCCCAAGGCTCCATTACTAAAGTGAATAATAGTGGAGAAAGTGGACATCCTTGCTTTGTACCTTTAAGAATGGGTATTTTTTGTGAAACATATGTTCCTACCTTAATATAAGCCAGCGTTCCTTTGTATAAATGCTCTTTACAAATGCATCAGAGAAATTTGTGCACTTCAGCAAGGTAAACAGATAGTCCCAACTTACTGAATCAAATGCTGAACCTATATCAAGACTAATAAGTGTTAAATCTTTCTTTTTCCTATTTGCAAAATCAATTAATGTTAAAGTTCTTCTTATATTATCAAAAGTATTTCTATTTACAATGAAGCCCGTCTGATCTATGTCTATAATGCCGGGGAGAATTGTCTTCAATCTATCAGCAAAAATACTCATAAACATTTTATAATCAACATTAAGTAATGAGATGGGTCGATATGAAGAACATCTAGTTGGATCTTTATTAGGTTTTAAAATTGGTGAAATAAATGTATATTGCCAAGATGGGGTTGTTATTAACTCAGTTTGGGCCAGAATAAAAACCTTATGTATTAATGAATATGTAGTTTTAGAAAGGATTTTATATATCTCTGGTATAATACCATCATTACCCGGTGCTTTGTTTGATTTAAGCTTATTTATTTGTGTAATAACTTCTGTATATGAAATACTCTTGTCCAATAGTTTAATCTGTTGTTTATTAAGCTTTTTATTCATGTTTGTGGTTATAAACTCCTTTATTTTATCTTTAGGTTCCATGTTAATGTTGTTATGGTTAATCTTGTGAAAGTGATTTCTAAATTCATCCAGTATTTCTGGTATACTAGAAACATTCTTCTTTTCCTTAGAGAAAAGATTTCTTTGATATGGTTTTGTTTATTCAATCTTTTTGTTTTATTTTTAAGTCTATGTAAGTATTTGGGGCTTATTGAATAAGACAAAAACTTGTATTTCTCTAAAGTTATTTTAACTTTATGAGTTAAAATTTCTTTGTATTTCTCATTTAGTTTGTTTATTTCTTCAATAACTTTCTTGTCCATAATATTTTCTTTATTATTATGTTTATAAGAGTCTAGTTTACTTTGAATATCTAACAATTCCTTATCCCAAGATTTCCTTTTGTTATTATACCATCTGATACTTTGTCCATATAGATATGATTTTAAGGCATCCCAAACAGACAATGGAGACTTCAGGAGTATTATTTATGTCTAGAAAATGTTGTACTTCTGAAAGTATATATTCTTTATAGTCTTTTAGCCGAGTTAAGTATGCTGGTATCCTTTTGATCCGAACATTATGAGTATTTTTTATCATGAATTCAAAAACAATTGAGTTATGATCAGATATAGGACATGAAATGATTTTGGAATTAATTAAATCTGTTACCATCTGGTTAGAAATAAAGACCCTATCTATTTTTGAATAAGTTTTGTATCTGTTAGAAAAAAAGGTGTATGGTAATGATTTTGACTCTGATTATTAATATCATTCAAATGATAAGAATTAGCAAAATCATTTAAATGTTTTGCATTAGATGTAATTCTTCTTTTCTTTATAGTGGTAGTATCACTTTCATGTAGTATACAATTAAAATCACCAGCTAAAATAATATCCCTATAGAGAATGATATGATCTTATCAATATGATGTTTCACTGTATTAATACCAATTCCAGGTATCCAGTATACATTAATTAAAGTGTAAGTCTTCCCATTAATTTGTATTGTAACCATACAAAACATTCCTTTGTCATCCTGATAAGACTTAATGGTTTTAGGAATGGGCATACTTTTATTCCATAAAATAGCCACTCCTCTTTTTTTCTGAGTGTGCTCTGAACTAACCAATACTGCATACTTATTAGTGGCTAGTTTATCAATATCTTTTTTCAAGAGATGGCTTTCTTGCAGGAAGACTAGATTGGCCTTGTGTAGATTATTGTATCTTATTAGGCTTGCCCTTTTACACGGATTATTCAATCCATTAATGTTTAAAGAAATTCCTTTTAAAGATGTCATTTGGCATTTTTAAAACTCAAGAATCTTATGATCGAAATAACAAATAACAAGATAAATAATGTTACATCTCCTCTTTTAGGTGTACCTTTAAATATAGCTGTATTTATTAAATCTCTTATGGGATTTTGTATAGGATTCAATTTTGTTTGTAGTGACAATGAGTGTACAAAATATATTGTGGATGTCAAAACTATATACATATAACAATGAACAAGTGAAAATAATGTAAGGATTAAACCTTGTATCCCGCCTGGAGTTGAAAACTCCAACTTAGAGCAGTATTTACTACTCAAGTTAACCCCCTACCCTAAGCAGCAGTACCTCAGCTACCACCTTATCAATTTAATACTAGCTATATTTAACTGAGGTTAACAGTTTTCAATTCAATTATCTATCAAGACAAAACTACACATTTGGTAAAACAGCATCATATAAACTAAAATAAACTTTAAAAAAAAAAAAAAAAAAAAAAACTGTTCATACTATTATATAGATCTATGTAATATATAACACTTGAATTCTAATAGCATTCAAATAATCTTAATGTTAGAAATCAAGAGGAGAGAAAATTATGTTCTAACATTCATTTAAATCAAAAACTTTGGCTAATATGATTCAGACATTACATGCATTAAGATGTATCTATTTTCTGTCATGTGAATTCTATCAACAGCTTCCAAAAAAATCTTGAATTGTTTGTATATGAGCATTTACTTAAACTCATTATTGTCAATAGAGTAAAATATTGTATTCATAAAAATTATTATAAATCATATTGCATAGTTATGCAGATTCTCAGAAACACCTGCGTTACCTAAAAAAAAAAAAAAAAAAGCCATCACACACATAAACACAGACACACACACATACATATACACACACACATACACACACACACACATACATATACACATACACATATATACATAGATACACACACACATATATATATATATATATATATATATATATATATATATATATATATATATATCTGATCTCACTGAGTTGTGTGTTAGTAGAGCACTATCCTACTTGCTGTCCCTAGAATAAATCTGTCTGCTTTATACAAAATAATGCACAGCAAACACATATTAGTAACCAGATTTTACAATCATGCTAACCTACTGCTTTAAAATATATCACATGACATTTCTTCCAGAATAGAGTTATAAGATTATTTATGCTTGCCAATCAGATGAATTAAATGAGTTATAGTAAAGTATATGTTTGGGACACAAGTTTTTAACACAGATTATTATGCTACTGTTAAGTAGATTTTCAAAAACATTTAAATAAATGTTTCATTTTCTATGCCTTCTAAAATAAGATATTTACTTGCTACAAGAAACTACATCATCCAAACTCATCATAACTGACATATTTTATGAATAGAGTATTTTTCCTGAATCTGTGGTGTGTCAGTGTGATAACCTTGTCAATGTTTATACTAACTGCTTTCAGTTTCTCTGTGAAAATTCTGTGAGTGAAGCTTCTGAGGAAACTCATGGACACTATGCATGAGACAGCCCACATCCCAGATTGTCTCCCTTAACATTTTGGCGGGAAACTTATTAAAACTTGTGGCAAACATTCATTTTGTCAATAGAGTAAAATATTGTATTCATAGAAATTATTATAAATCATATTGGATAGTTATGCAGATTCTCAGAAAAAAAAGCCATCACACTCACACACACACACACACACATATATATATATATATATATATATATCTGATCTCACTGAGTTGTGTGTTAGTAGAGCACTATCCTACTTGCTGTCCCTAGAATAAATCTGTCTGCTTTATACAAAATAATGCACAGCAAACACATATTGGTAACCAGATTTTACAATCATGCTAACCTACTGCTTTAAAATATATCACATGACATTTCTTCCAGAATAGAGTTATAAGATTATTTATGTTTGTCAATCAGATGAATTAAATGAGTTATAGTAAAGTATATGTTTGGAACACAAATTTTAACACAGATTATTATGCTGCTGTTAAGTAGATTTTCAAAAACATTTAAATAAATGTTTCATTTTTATGCCTTCTAAAATAAGACATTTACTTACTACAAGAAACTACATCATTTAAACTCATTATAACTGACATATTTTATGAACAGAGTATTTTTCCTGAATCTGTGGTGTGTCAGTGTGATAACCTTGTCAATGTTTATACTAACTGCTTTCAGTTTCTCTGTGAGAATTCTGTGATTTGAAGATTCTGAGGTAACTCAAGGACATTGTGCATAAGACAGCCCACATCCCAGATTGTCTCTCTTAACATTTTGGCGGAAACTTATTAAAAACTAGTGACAAACATTCATTTAGCAGTGTAAATGCATCTAAACATGACAGAACCTCCACAATGTATTCCACAGATCATCACTGCCTCTATGCAAGTGAAATTAAACTCAAAATTACCAACAAGCAATAAAACTCAGCATTCTTCTCCCAACTCAATTTTCATACAAATCCTATTATTCACTGTGCCCACACAGTCTAAAGCATTTCTATATATTAATAAAGAAAAGAAAAAGAGAGTAGAAAATAAAAGGGAGTGAGGCAGAAATAAAAAATGTAAGAGAAAGCTGTAAGAAGTATATACAATGGAATGTTACTTACTGTTTATATTAATAGAGTTAAAAATAAAACATATTATTTACTCTTATTTAGTTCTGATTATTATTAGTTAAAGCATGACAGATTATTTACAAACAAGCATAAGCAGTATAATCAAGAAAGTATAATTAGAAATAGCATTTGAAGAACTTATAAACTTTTACAAGAAATAAATATGTTATTATTCTATTAATGATATTTTCATTACTGTTCTCTCCCTGCCCTCCCCACCCTTTACCCACTTCATAATCTAAATAGAATGTCATTGTTTAAACAAAGAAAATAATAAAAGAAGAAGGAAAAAAAAAAGGTAAAGATAAAAAAATGTATCAAATTACTAACCTTACTTTTTTCAGAAAGAAAAACAAATCGAGTCACAGCCTGCCATTAAATCCTCAGGCATTTTGACTGGTTATGAAACAAAACATTTCTTTGCACATAGAGAATAACTTTGATTAAATCTTTTCCAAAATATTTGTGGCTTTCTGGAAATGCAGGAACTATATTCAAAAAGATTAATAATGAACTAAAATGATGAGAGAGAAAAAAAAACATATAACAAATCATTTGTTTTTTACTCTCTTCTTCTTCTCTGAAGTCTTCCAGGAAGCTTCAGTTGCCAATCTCTTTAATGAACTAGCCCATTCCATTTCTTCTATTTTATCCAAAATCCTTTTTTCTTTGACAAACAGTAAATCAGAGTCTAAATCATCGAAGACCTTAGGACCATCAGGAAGGAAGATTTTAAGCTTGGCAGGAAACAGAAGGTATGTTTTAAACTGTGCTTTAAGCTCCCTTATTAGTGGCAGAAAAACTTTTCTTTTAGCAATTACCATGGAAGAATAGTCATTGTCAAAACGCACAGTTGTCTCATTAAACTTAACAGGAGCTTTAGCCCAAGCAGATTTAAGAACCATCTCTTTATCAAAAGATGATAGAAATCTAACTATAACTGATCTAGGATAGTTTTTGTTAGAGTTAGTATTAGCTATAGATCTATGTGCTCTTTCGATACCAAAAGAGAATGCTTCTGGTAAATCTAAAGTTTTAGGGAGCCATGTTGTTATAAAAAGAAGTAATATTGTTACCTTCAATATTTTCTGGCAGTCCAAAAATCCTAATGTTATTGCGCCTAGATCTATTTTCCAGGTCATCCAGCTTTGTTTGTAAATGTGTATTTTGTTTCAGCAGAAACTCAATGTTGATTTCCTGTTCTTGTATTTTATTTTCCATGTCATTCACAGCTTCTTCTATGCCTGTCATCTGGATCTTCTGTTGTTGCAGGTCCATATGTAACAAGTCTATTTGTTTTGTAGTTTTTTCTATGAAAGTGTCTATTTTAGTATCCATTTTATCCATCTTAGCAGTAAGTTGCTGGACTATAATTATCAGAGACTGAAGTTCTTTCTTGATGCTGGAGTCTTGAGAATTTGTCTTACTGGAACTCATTTCAGACTGATAAACTGACAGGAAAATTTCCAAAGTAATTTCTGACAGGAATATTATTAAGATTTCCTTTCTTTTTTAGATATAGTTCAAGAACTATATAAAACAAACATATTTAGAAAGAAAATTACTTCAAGAATTAATTTTTTAAGTAATTAATTCCTGTCAATGTAATGAAATTGGTGGAGCTGAAGAAATCTGCTGCTATCCTGTGTTCATCCTTGGCCACCCTTTCTTATTCTTCTGATAATAAAACTCAAGAGACTATGCCAGTCAAACATTTTCCAAATGAAAATGCTTGAGAGACAGAAAATGCATAGGAGTTGGCTAGAATAACCAGGAGTACTTTGGAAATGAACCAGAGAATGGATTTATAAGATGGAGATCAAAAGGAAGAAAACCAGACACTCAGAAATTAATGAATAAATGTGGGATTATATAGCATCAGTTACATGTGTCAAGTATGACAGAACACGAAAACTTAGAAATATTGGACTTATTTGACTTTATTAAACTTGTAGGGGACTCCAAAGCATAAGCCCTACAAGTCATTAATGTTTCATAGAACATTAAGGAGGAGTGAAGAGGAAGGAAAGGTAACTTAAGTAAAGCAAACTGTTCTTAAAAGTATTTTTATAAAACTTGACATACTGCATTTTATAAAGGAAAGCTTTTCAGTTATTTTTGTGAGTAATATGGATACTAAAGTAAACAGGTGCCCCTATTTTTTCCATCTTTCTTTCTTCTTGCTCACTTTTAAGAAATGTAGGCACTGCAAGGTAAAAACAGAGAAGAAATCTGGACAAAAGAGCACAATACAAGTAAAACGGATATACTTTTTCTTACTTTTGCACAAGGGAATGACTGGATTGAGGCATTTGGCTTGATCTAACAACACATTTTAAGGGGAAGCAGATAAATAAAAGAACACTGAATATAATGAAAAGTTTTCTCTCTAGTAAATAAATGTTCACAATGCATCACTAGCAGCTTATAGTGGAAGGAAACTGTGCATTTGGTTCTCATGTTTCTATGGAGACAAACCGAGAATGACAGTAAAAACAGACTACTTCTTTCTTTCAACGGCTAGGATATAATGTCTTCTGAAAGCATTCAAGATGGTTTCTACATCTGAGAGAGGAATAAAGATAAGGCAAATACAGACACCACTCCATGTAAGTAGAAGCACAGACTGTACCATCCATCTTTTAGCATAGGTTAATTCAAGCATGTGAGTGTGGCAGTCAGTCTAAGACAATTGTTCCTATTAGGAGGGATAAACTTCATTACTTGAAGATGTACATAGTTTTGTTGTATTAAGTTAATAGGTTCTAGGGGGGTGTTTATTTTATTTTGTTTGAGGGTATTCAATAAAGCAAAACATCTTGTAAGATGTGACATATGTTCGAATGGATGCAACAAGAAAAAAATGTATAAAGGATCAACCTGCCAAACATTAGTGTATGCACGTAACACAAGTTGAAACTAGACATTTAAAGAAGCTGTTTTATATATATCAGGTGGGAATAGTAAATTCATAATGACAACACTTCCCATTTTATCTTTAAATGTGAATAGTCTCACAGATATATACAAAACAGAAAGAGTAGTGAACTGTATTAAAAATGCACTGCATTAAAAATGCAATGTGTTAACAGCAATGCTACAGGAGACACATTTAGAAAGAACTGAGCATGTGAATTTGATAAAGAAAGTTTTTCAGGATAGTTATTCAGCCAAATATCTGGGACAAATGAAAAGGGAAGTACTTCTATCACAACTGGAGCTCCTCTTGCAATTAATACAAGAGGGGAAAAAGATAATAGCGGTAAGATTTGTGGTACTAAGGGGCTACTGGCAAAAGAGGAAGATTGTAATGGCATATTTATATTCCAAACTTAAAAACTGCTACAATGGATCTTAAGAAAATCTGGGTGAAATAATCGCTTTCAGCAGGGAATATTATTTGCAGGCGAAGACTAGAATTTGATTTGAAATGGTGAAGCTGTATTGAGGGGAAGCTAGAAAGGAAATATAACAAAAGAGTGTAGATTTTTGAAGAAATTTATGGAAATATTTTGTATGGATGATGTGAATTCAGCAGTAGAAATTTGGAGAGAATTTACATATTATTTCTCAAGGTACAAAACTGGGATAGGCTGGACTGTACATTTCACAGAAATATACGTGCATTTAATCGAAAGTTTTGATACAAATCCAATAACTATTTCAGATCACATGCCAACAAAACAAATAAAAATGCATAGTAATGAAATAAAAGAGACACAGGGGCTTCCCACCTACCTGTTAGAGAGGAATTTAAAAAATGGGTATTGAAAAATTTCAAGAGTTAAGGAAGACAGAAATTTTCTTAAAAAAATTTGGGAAGGAATGGGACAAAATTAAAGTGGAATTTAAAAATAGGATGGAAATAAAATAAAAAAATGTATATGGTTAAGAAGTAACAAATATTATTTAGAGCAAATGTAAAGTAGTGCAGAATGGGGGAATCTCACAGAAGACGAAGAGGTGCAATTATAGTGTGTTAAAGACACAATAAGGGACTACGTCGATAGTACGCAGGAGTTATGCATGTGGTTAGAAATACATTTGTTAAACTGTTTTTTGATAACTACAGAACAAAAAAAAAAAACTTTTAACACAGTGGCTCAGGCAACAGAAAGTAGAAAGGGTTGTTGCCAAGCTTTGAAAGCTTATAACAAGGAAAATGACTAGGAGATCCCGTACAGGTATTAGAAAGTTTGGGGAAATTTTATGAAAATCTGTATAAAACAGAAATGTGGAAATTAAAAAAAAAAGTATAAATGGAAATATTTATGAAAAAATTAAATATGCCACGGTTAGAGATAGATGAGGCTCAGTTACGATAAGAGGGGGTGAGATAAAAATAGTGATGTAGAACCAAAGTATAGAAAAGTCTCCTAAAACAGATGGCATTCCTGTTGAACCTTAGAAGTTAGGAGGGAAGAAAGTGATAATAATCTGGAAGGTTTTGTTTAACAGTATTTTAAAAGGAAGAGAAGCAACAATATCCTGGAAGAAAGAGGTGGTGGCTGCAATATTTAAATTTGGTAAAGACCTATCCGATCCAGCTTCATACAGACCCTTTTCTATTCTAAACCATGATCATAAAGTGTTTATGTCCATAATGGCTAGTAGGATGGCAAAGGTGATGCCAAAATTGATAAATATGAGTCAGTACGGTTTTGTGAAGGGGTGGCAAACATGTGACAACATTAACAGAACACGGATGATCCAGAGGGAAGCAGAATTAACAAAAAACACTGTTGTTGGTGGGTGTTGATGCAGAGAAAGCATTCAACAAAGTAGGCTGGGATTTTATGAGTAGGGTAATGGAAGCATTTGCAATCCCTAATAAAATTATAAGATTGATTTTTAGATATACGAGAGATTGCAGGTGAAAATTAAAGTGGGAGGGTCTCCTCATAAGTTCCATTTGAGCAGAGGAACCAAACAGGGGTGTCCTCTTTCTCCTTTATTTGCATTATATTTAGAACCATTAGCAAAGAAAATAAGGGACTCAGAAATTCAAGGATATAATTGGTATGGTAATCAAGAAAAGTTGTTTTTATTTGCAGATAAAACCAGTAAAAAATAATATTATCAGGTATAAGACATTTCAGAGCTGTGGAACATTCTGAGACAGTTTCAAGTCTTTTTGGTATAAAATTAATGAAAATAAAACAAAGGCAATAACTGTAAACTATGTGCCAACACACAAATTGGTTCAGCAATATCCATATTTATGGGGACATGATAAAATGACATACTTAGGAGTGTGCATTACAAATGATTCTGTTATGGCAGCTAAGGATATATATGAGGAGAGACTAAACAAAAGATAATACTAAAAGTGAGAAATTGGAAGCTCTGTTTCAAGAATATGGATAGCAAGATCCAAACAGTGAAAATGTTTCAGTCCCTTTAGTTTTATACAAAGGTCAGATGTATTTTTTTCAACCACAGGAAAAGTTGTGGATAGCAATTAATCAAAAGAGTTAAAGGGTTTTTTCTGGGAGGGGAAGACGGCAAGAGTCAAGTGGGATAAGTTGATCCTTCCAAAAGAACAAGGTGGATTGGGATTACCTGATTTGAAGGGATATTTCAGAGCTGCACAGTTGAGGCTTCTATATATAGCACAAGCAGACAGCTATAATTCAAAATGGAAAAGGATGATGATGAAACAGAGGGGAAGTTAAGAAACAAGGAGAGACTGGGATTTTGGACATAGATCCTCAAGGAGAAAAACAATAATTATACAGAATATTATATTCATAAAGTAGCTAAAAGAATTCCAAGAACTAAGCCAACATAGGAATGCAGAAAAGGAGATTCTGTGATGGGGATGACTGCAATTACGGATACAGAGAATAGGCAAAAGGGGGCTGGAATTTACTGGAGAAAACTGGCAAAGGAACCAAGATATTGAGAGCAAATAATTAGAGAGGGAGAGGTAACAGAATAGGAAGAGGCAAATAATTCATTTGGGCTGCAGGCTAGAGATCACCTCTATCGAGGGGGATATCAGAGTATAGGAAACAGAAAGAAATAGGAAGATCCTAAGTGAAAGACCAGCACGGGTAGATTTTTAGTAGACTCTAGAATAGAAACTGCTGCTTAAAAATGGATAATTAGTAGGGTATATAAAATATTGTACGATAACTATTGTGATCAGAGGTTAAAAAAGGATTGACAAGAGAGACTGGATAAGCAATTTACAAAGAAACAATGTGAGGATATATGTATGGCTCCCAAATATGCAACAAAGTCTAGAAGATTTAGGATGTTTGGTTCGAATTGTATGTACAGGTGTTTTTATACCGAAAGCAGATTCCAAAGATTTTTTCCTCAGGTAAAGTGTAAATGTTGGAGGAGTGATGGGGAAGAAAGAGGTAAATCGGGAACATACTTTCTGGGAGTATAATAAGTTGGCAGACATTAAAAAAATCCCTGCAGACTACTCTGTCAAAATACTGGCTGAGCAAATTGGTGTAACTAAGGAAATTATTTTTTTTTGAGGTGTGACACCGATTTGGAATTGGCTAGACATAGTAAGGCTATGCGGAGTTTAATTCTGGCTGCTGCCAAAAGATCAGTTACTAGAAAATGGAGATCAGTGTCCAAACAAACTGTACTAACAGTAGGAAATATAACCAAGAAAAAAGAACTGGAAGTGGAACCTTCAGAAATGAGTAGGAGCAAATTACATGGAAAAAAGGGAATTGTGCTAACAGTACATGCAGAATAATATTTCAGAGGAAATGAGGCTTAAGGGACAGCAAGAATGGAATGACCTATATAATGTTTGACTGGCAATAAAATGTACAGACTAAGTGATGTATACTGATTGTAACTCAAAATATGTCAATATTGTTCGTTTTCATTTATATAAATATTTGATTATTGAATTATCACTTATGACACAGACAAAGATGCTTCTTTAAAAAAAAATCATAGAAAACCCATACATCCTGCAAAGACACTATCAACTGGATTTTGCAAATAAACTACCTTAAATTTAAAAATAATTATACAGGATATATTGTAGTGCCGGTACCATCACATAAATAAATGTCATCACATCTGAAAATAAAGTTTGCATGGTTTACCACAGGCAAAACCCTAGCCAATGCCCCAGATGACATCAGTCTAAGCATGAAACATAGGAATAATGAGAAAATACAACAGAACAAAAAGAAGATATACTTCCTCTATAACAGATCAAATGTAACTCCATTACCTACAACACAGCCAATAAAGAAATATAATGTGAAAATGAGCTATTTGTGGCATCAACCATTGGAAGCAGGGTTACATTCTCATAAAAATGCCCTCATTGCCAGGATGGCAGTGAGTGCACAAACAATATCCATGGTTGTTTACATGATGGCTCTTATGTTTAGCTATTAACCTCTGCTGAGGATAAATAAAGATGCCTGGAAATATGCCACATGCACTGTAAATGACAATGTACATGCACTGTAAATGACAATGTTAAGGTTCTATACAAAACACTAGAAAGTCACAGTACACATTGTGCAGAAGATGTTGACATCCACAAGATCAAGAAAGTAGAGTTATGTAAATAAACTTACCATAAAACAGTAGATCCTTGAGAGAGCACTGCTGCAGTAACCTTTGCAATATGGGTAAACCTTCTATGCACCTAGACCACTGGAAGTCTGAGCAGAAGAAAGGGAAAGAACAGAGATCTGAGTGCCAAGTCCCTTATAGCTTTCAAGCCAACTGAAAAAGGGAGGCTAGAGCCATGAATGAGGTAAATGCTAGGTAGTAAAAATCAATATCCTCATCCTAGCAGCAAAATCAAACAAAATTAAGGGGAATGGAGGGAGGGAGCAGCTAATGCAACAGTGACCACTTGAACAGCTGTTATTAGGGTAAGTTTACTTATGCGACTGCACTATGTTCATCATTTGAACACTGCTGCAGTAGCTTTAGCTATATGGGTAGATTACCATAGTTTGCAAAGTTTAGAAGTAGTAAAGATGAGGTTCCAGAAGCCCATGGAGAATGGTCCTAGTAAGGCCTGCACTACACTTGGAAAAATAATCTAGTCTGAAGTACTTTGTAAAGGTATGTACAGAGTACCAAGTTGCTGCCTCTGGAATATTTCTGGAGTCCACACCTTTACAAAAAGACACTGAATACATCTAGAGTCACACTTTTGCACAAAGCCACTTATGAAGCCAAGGCCCTGGTAGAATGTGCATTGATCCTGTCGGGAATTGCCTTGTTATGGTGGAGGTAACAAAAGGGGAGAGCATGAGCCAACCATTTGGAAATAGGAAAGGACATGGGTTGCTTTTTTCTTACATTTATATAGAAATGAATAAAAAGTCAGATTTTCTGAATGTTTTAGTTCTGTCACAATAGAATCCTAGTTGTTTGTAGACATCCAGAACATAAAGACTCTTGTCACTTTCGTGCTGGCACACAAATAAATGAGTCTTCGTGGGTTCTGTTTAAACAGCTTTATTCTATACAAACACATTATTGCAGAGGTCATTTACTATGACTAAGTAACATATACAAACTGCCGCGCTCATACATACTCACTCACTGGCTGCTTCTACAAAATGGCACATGGGATTGTACGTGTTTGGAACTTGTATGTGCATGCTCAGCCTCGCATTCTTCTTAAAGATATAGCACACACACACACACACACACACACATTACACTCTGATCTACATCCCTCTGATCTACATCCTCTCTCTCTGAAAAATACATCATGCAATTTGTCATGAGATTATCTGCGATTTCCGCATGCTAAATAATCTAAAGACATGCATTATACAATACTAAGTGCACATATATGTGTACACAATCAAGTCCATGTTGCTGTGTGTTTCACACTAGGCATAGAAGCTCGTCCACATTGTGCAACATAAAACTGGGAATCAGATTTAGCAACTGGGACAGCTTCTGCAAAATGGTTGACCTGTGGAACGTTTGACTTACTTTCTGGAATAGAATCACACTTTTGAACACATTCTGGTCTGGAAACAATGTCGGACTCATTCTTTGATTTAGAGTTTGGATCACAGATGCAATGTTGTGACTGCAATGATGATGACTCTGCTACAGGAAGAAGATGTCTGCGATTCCTCCTATACTCCACACCCTAGGAGCTTACCAAATAAGATCTCAGCTCAGCACAGATGCCTGTAATCTGTCCTATTCAATCAAAACCTTTCATTGTCTGAATTTGTAGTCTCTCCTTCCCTCAACAAACAAAGTAATCTGCTCGATCTGTCTTAACTAGATTTCTGGATATTACTCATCTTCAACAATTGCGCCTTGATGGTTTCATTGTTTTTAGAGTTATACTGTAACAAACTTGATGTAATAGGTAGCACAATTCTACTTTGACTGGAAAGTAGACTGAGCAAGTGAGCCAAGAATATCATCACAAAGTACGTTTCTGAGATTAAGTAAATTCAAGAATACATTGGTATTGTCACGCTTTGACTTTTCAAGTAATTGCTTTGCAATCTGTACTGCTCGTTCAGATGTCCTGAATATCCTCATTTCAATAGTCTAAGTGTATATTATGTTATCGAATCTAAAAGTTCGAACGTCATATGGTTGAACCCATATGATCGAACTTTTAAATGTTCGAAAAGTTAAAAAAAAGAGAGAGAACCTACCTTACCGTTTTAAGCAGGAGGGGGCAAGCTCCCCTGCACCCCCAAAGTGGAGGGATGCACCACCCACACACCCCGCTCTTTAAATATACCAACTCAGAGATCGCACTACAGTGCAGGAAAGGGAAATCTTCTCATTCTGCACAGTACAGAGATCTCTGTTGAAATGTTCAAACTTTTAAAGTTCGATCATATGGGTTCGACCATATGACGTTCGAACGGTTAAAGATTTGATAACATAATACACCCATTCAGGACTACAAGTGACATGTACAAAGTCCCATTCTCTTCCAAATTTCTGAAACAACTGGCTAGTAAATGGAGTACCATTGTCAGAATAAAGTTTGTGTCGACTACCATGAACTGAGAAATGATGTTTTTTTACTTAGTAATAACAGCTGTTGAGATTAAGATTGGTAGCAGATCCATCTCAAACCAATTGGAGTAGGAGTCCACCAAAACCAAGTACTGTTGATTGTTCCACTCAAAGATATCAGTTGCGACAGTAGACCAAGGTAGTTCAGGTACTGGATTTAGCTGAAGTAGTTCTATTTGCAAATGCGCTCTGTTACCATTACATACTGAAGAAGAAAGAACTCTATCAATGTATTTTGACAATGAAGGCCAAAATACTACTTTTCTTGCCCTTCTCTTAGTGGATAATAAACCTGGGTGACTACGATGCAAAATCTGAATATATTCTTGCTTAAGGAAGCAGAAACAATTTTAAGACCTTTGAAAATAATGCCCTCTTCCATCACAATTCATCTCTGTAAGGAAAATACAGTTGCACCTTAGGTGATACACTAGACTGCTTTGACGGCCATCTGACACGGATGTAGTGATTAAGCTTTTGTGAAACTAATCAGTCGTAGTGTGCTCTCTCATCTCATCAAATCTAGTGGTGGAAAAATTACGCACTGACATTACATCAGAGTCAAAAGTTTCAGCATCAAGCTGTTCTGTTATACTTCTAGGTGATCTGGATAAGGTATCAGTCAGATAGAGCAATTTACCTTTAGTGTAAACCATTTTGAAATTGTACTTTTGCAATTTGAGCATCATTCTTTTTAATCTTACTGGAGTGGAATGCATAAGAGTCTTTAGCATGGTAACTAGAGGCTGATGATCCGTTTCAATCTGGATAGCTAGATAGCTCTACCATAAATATAATTGTGAAACTAGGAACATGATTTGAAGCATCACAGGAAAGAACTAGTTTATTCACTTCATAGTATCTTAATGTAGGTGGGGTGGTAAATTTCTGCTTAAGGTTATCAAACGCCTTCTGATGATGTTCCAACCATGACCATACAACATTCTTGCATGTTGGCTCTCTCAAAAGGTGCTGTCAAACTCACTAAAGTCTGGTATAAAATTGCCTAAATAGTTGACCACGCCCAGAAAAACGCTGTAAACATTGCACATTATCTGGTGATGATATCTCCAAAATTTCTGTGCTTGGTTGGGTCAGGTCTTAAGCCTGTACTTGTAAACAAATGTCCTATGTAGGTCACTTCTGGAAGTCTAAATTTGCACTTCAGAGGACTGTGCTTCAAAGTTTACTTCACGTACTCTGTCTAGGACTTTAAAGTTTTCTGTCATGTTCTGCTTTGCCATTGTCTCCAGGCTCCAACTAATAGATCATCTACTATTATGGCACAAGGATAACCTGAGAAAATTTGTTCCATTGCACGCTGAAAGACTTCACTTGCAGAATTTATTCCAAATGGCATCCTTAGGAATCTGTACCTGCCAAACGAAGTACCAAGTAATGAGGATTTACAATTAAGCATCACTTGCCAAAATGAACTCTCTGCATCCAAAACAGAAAATAGCGTGGCATTTGGTATTGAAAAAATATTATATGGTGCTTACTTGCTTCTTGCCTGGTGTGATAGATCTGCAGTGTTCTTAAGACACTCAGTCTTGCTGGCTGGATTCTTGCTAAAATTCAAAGTCTGATTATATTTGCATTCACAGTCTGTTGCATACAGAAACTTGCAGAATATACACTGATGAGAGAATATACTTTGCAGCATCAACTTTAAAGAGCAGTAACAAATAACTTTTTATAATAAATCAAACGAAACCACGTTGCAGCTTAAAAGTACTGTTCCAACTTTACTTCTCATATAGTACAGATGATGTGAGAGATATAACATTTACCTCAGAACACCAAATGTGTTCCTACCATATCCCTAAACAACTGGATTTATACAGCTCTTTATATACTCTTTTTAGTCATGCATAAACATATTTTGGAGAATTGCTTATCCTGTAGAAACAATACTAAACTTCCTTGTTTAACAATGTCTTGTAAGAGACCAGCTTTTCTGACAGTGTGAATATCCTGTAACAGTGTCCTGATGTCCATGTAGAAAAACATATTTTTGAGGAAACACATTGTCCTGTATTCTATTTGAATCTGTGTATAGAAACATGTGTTCTTATGTCAATGCTGATAAGCATATCCTGTTTTATGAAGAAAACATATTTTTGAGAAAACACATTGTCAGAGATCAACTTTTCTGACAGTGTGAACATCCTGTATTTTATTTGGATCTTTGTATAAAACATCTGTCATCCTGTTTTTCCATGCAGAATAACATGTCATTGTTCTTAAAAGCAGATTTTGCATTTTTGTTCTTGCATAACATCCTGTTTTGAGTCTGTAAGGGAATAATGTCCATTCAGCAGATTCCTTTTCCAAGCCATGGTCATTTAGTATGACTGCTGATCACATTTTACTTAAACTTTGTTTCTGCATTTAAGCAAGCCTTTTCTTTCAGCATATTTACAACATAATTAATTTCAGATTTATATTCATAAAATCTAACAATTCCCTCTGTTTTAAACATACTCAAAACATTTTATATAGAAAACACAAGAAACAAACCTTTAGTTTGATACAACAAATCAAAATGCAATTTTACATAGTTAATACAATGACATTAAAGTATTACTACCAAAACTGAATGTATTTAAAACTTTTTCTTTTGCAGACCATTCTGTGAAAATATTTTATCAGTTATAAGCTGTGTCTGCTTTAGTTTAACTTGATCAATTTATTCTTTTGCAATCACAGAATTTAATTTATGACAGAACTGTTTCATTAACTCTTTGCAGCTGTTAAATTAACTATGAGACAATAACTATGTGCTACTGCAAGCATTTATACACTGCTGAAAACACACAATTTCAATGTCATTTTAACCATCACATTGTGTTCATGTCTCTGAACTGCTCAATAACATCTTGGTAAAATACTGAACTGGGCTTAGATAATAAATATTTGAAAGCAATTATTTTACTGGGGTAAAACCAATAATATTATAACTTGACAAATTACTTTTGAACTTATTACAATGTATCCTGATCAGTATGTATTTACACAGACTGTTTGCTATTTATGCATTTCAATTTACTAGGTATACTGGACCCACTTTTTTAAAACATGTTTTTTCACACATATTTATTACTAGACATTCATTTAATTTGTACTGAATTCTTCTGCATTTGTGCATACAATGACTATAAAGTACATTTAGTCTAGTCTTACAAATTTAATAACATTAATATTAAGCAAAATCTTGGAAAATGTTTGTCTCTTTAGAAATATCTAGTGGAATTGATACTAAATCCATATGTCCTGTTATTTTAAACTACATACTCAGCAATTAGAAACATTGATGCTTTTTTATACCAACATTGTTTTGCCAAAAACATATTAAAAATAGTGACCATTCTTGCTATTAGAAACATTTATGCATTTTGCATATCTTTATTCGGTCTTGTATAGCTTTATCAATTTTAAATAATCTCTTGTTTTTTAAACCATCTCTTGTATAGCTTTACAATTTAACAGGTTGTAAATACAATTTAATACTAAACAATACAATAATAACCATTATGATAGCTATTAACAACTTGTAAAATATCTTATCCTGTCAGGTTTAATCCAGTTTACCAGTATTTCTAATACACTAATACCTGTTTTTTCCTCTCCCTAAAAGAGTATTGTCAAGAATGAATGAGATATTTTTTTTTTCCTGTAGCTTTATTTTAGACCCTTGTTGTTTATTTTTATGTAGCTTTATTTCAGACCCTTGTCACAGTCTGTTTATACAGTCAGTGTAAAACTGAGAAAGTGCCCCTCCCTCTTATACAGTCAGTGTAAAACTGAGAAAGTACCCCTCCCCCTGTAGTACTTCAGCACTGTTTACCTGCCCTATGCTGTGAAAATAGAATGTATGTCAGCCTAACACTATGGTTATACATTTATTTTATTAAATTATGAACTTTTGTCTGATTTGATAATTTTTTATAAAGCTTTTGCTGTTTGCTACCACTAGTAGGCATTTACACCCTCCTGCACAATTGATTTGAACTGTATATATACTATAGCCCATTTGCTGGCTGTACTTGATACAACTGAGGTTTTTTTTTTTTCTCTTTTAACATTTACTTGCAAATAGATTATCAGTGACATCTATGCACAATTGTGGCATTTTATGACAATTACTAAATAGTGTTGCTTGTAAACATTTTAACAAGTATGTTTTAATAACAATGATGCTTTAGAAAAACTCAAGCTACTTATCTGGCAATCAGTCTTGTTGTTTATCTTATCTTTCCAGCATTTCCTGTAACTATTCATTCAGTCTAGGAAGGTCTGAGCTCACATTTTATACTCTATAAACTATAGTTAATTCTTTTAGCATTTTTCCTTTAATGTGATTGTGATTTGCATAACTATGCATTTATACAACATAAATAGACATCATTTTACAATTACCTTACATGGATTTCAGTATTTTTTTTTTTATTTATCTAACTATTTAACTATTTAACTGTCCCGCCATTAATTTTACAAAAACTGTTTGAATAATACCATCTGTGATTTTCTTTTTAAAATTCAGAACTTTAACTGTTTGGTGTTACTATATAATTATAAACAAATTGTAAAAAACAAAATAGATATTAGTTTAACCAACACATTTATATTTATATTATTTATATTTGCTGTTGTCTGCCTGTTATTCTTGTGTATTGTAACAGATGTACTCTAGATGAACACACATGCATGTCTGTCTTGTATCTGTATATCTTTATACAAGCATGTCAGTCTTGTGACTTTAAATTTTTACTCATCTATTTTTATTTAATTTTATATATTATAATACACTAGAACAGTTTTGTTTACCTTTTGACTATGCTAATGAATGGCATTCATATGCTTTACTTTACTGTAGTACTGATAGATGTCTTGCTTTAACTGAATGAAAGTAAAACATTTAAGAATGATTTGTCCAGACATCAGATCCTACTATCCTACCATGTATGTTTAACCAGTTTCAAAACATAAACATATTATAAAATATATTTCTTTTGCACAGATTAACTGTGTATGCAGGAAGTTCCCAGTCTTTGTCAGTTCAGCTAATTTATTTTCTTTATCCTGGAACTTCTGTTGAATTTCCTGTGATGTTGCATGGTTTTTCTGACATTCTTTAGTAAGCTCTTCTGCTGAATTTGAAACTCCTATGCACTTTTGAAAAGATGTATGTATAACTTGTCTAAGCTTCCTGAACTCATTGTGTCTGTCTTTTAGAAGTTTACTACATTCCTTTGTAACAAAATGTACTAAGGGATTTATCAGTAACTGATTTGACTCACATGTGGTGACAGGACATAACTGTTCAACATCAGAATGTAATGGAAACACTTTACCCTTAGTTAATTCTTCAGATCTGTCTTTACCGTCTAGTTTTTTAGCAATATGATGCAATATTTTTTTATGACATAATACACAAAATGCAGTTTTTGTTGAAGCACACAATAAACATTTGTCATTTTTCACATGGTTTTCTTTGAGATACCAGCCAAACATTGTAATACATTTGCATAATGCCTTACTATCAACCTGCCCTAATAAGGTTTTACATTTACTAATGTGCTGTGTATACCAACATAGCAATTTACTAAAGTTTGGTTTACTCCTGCATGAATTATAAATAATATTTATACTATTTAGTAATATACAACCTGTCTATGAATACAGAAACTATATATGAATATACAAACTGTCTTAAGAATATAAAAACTCTCTTAAGAATATACAAACTGTTTTAACATCATCCACACTAAATATGTGACACAGAAAAAAGTCTTACCAGTTAGCAAGAAAACAGGTGATCAGGCTGCTATTGCAGATGGCTGGAAATTTTTCAAAGTCACTTGAGAAGCTGGGAAAGCACAACAGGCAGTGGACTGATGGGCTAGTGGATATCCCCCTTTTCTTGAAGAATTTATGGCACAATTTCTTGAACTAGTCTCACCCGGATTGTAGACGTCTAAAAAAAACTTTACTACTGCAAGCTGCATAAACTGGAATACTTCTGTTTAGAATTGACACATACGTACAAATGTTAGTTACTGCAATTTAACTGAAGTGACCCTCTGCAGGGCTTACCATCACTCCTCCTGTGTTTGAATGCAGATTGTAGGTTCAAATGCAGACTAGCTTGCCATTGAAAAAACTATATGGTGCTAGTCACTCAGCTGCCTCGCCATTGAAAAAATATTATATGGCTCTTACTTGCTTCTTGCCTGGTGTGATAGATCTGCAGTGTTCTTAAGACACTCAGTCTTGCTGGCTGGATTCTTGCTAAAATTCAAAGTCTGATTATATTTGCATTCACAGTCTGTTGCATACAGAAACTTGCAGAATATACACTGATGAGAGAATATACTTTGCAGCATCAACTTTAAAGAGCAGTAACAAATAACTTTTTATAATAAATCAAACGAAACCACGTTGCAGCTTAAAAGTACTGTTCCAACTTTACTTCTCATATAGTACAGATGATGTGAGAGATATAACATTTACCTCAGAACACCAAATGTGTTCCTACCATATCCCTAAACAACTGGATTTATACAGCTCTTTATATACTCTTTTAGTCATGCATAAACATATTTTGGAGAATTGCTTATCCTGTAGAAACAATACTAAACTTCCTTGTTTAACAATGTCTTGTAAGAGACCAGCTTTTCTGACAGTGTGAATATCCTGTAACAGTGTCCTGATGTCCATGTAGAAAAACATATTTTTGAGGAAACACATTGTCCTGTATTCTATTTGAATCTGTGTATAGAAACATGTGTTCTTATGTCAATGCTGATAAGCATATCCTGTTTTTTATGAAGAAAAACATATTTTTGAGAAAACACATTGTCAGAGATCAACTTTTCTGACAGTGTGAACATCCTGTATTTTATTTGGATCTTTGTATAAAAACATCTGTCATCCTGTTTTTCCATGCAGAATAACATGTCATTGTTCTTAAAAAGCAGATTTTGCATTTTTGTTCTTGCATAACATCCTGTTTTGAGTCTGTAAGGGAATAATGTCCATTCAGCAGATTCCTTTTCCAAGCCATGGTCATTTAGTATGACTGCTGATCACATTTTACTTAAACTTGGTTTCTGCATTTAAGCAAGCCTTTTCTTTCAGCATATTTACAACATAATTAATTTCAGATTTATATTCATAAAATCTAACAGGTATTAGAGCTACAACTTCAACTGTTCACATTGGATGATATTGCCTTTTTAATACTGTGCTCAAATCTCTAGGATCAATGCATATTCTGATTTTGTCTGAGCCTTTCTTATGAGTAGCTACCATGGACGACACCCATTCAGTTGGTTCTGTGACTGGACAAATCACACCTTGCCGCACCATCTTATCCAAATGAGCTTTGATGTTATTTTGCATTGCTACTGGAACTCTTCTTGCTGGTCTGACTACTGGAGTGGTCTTGGGATTTAACTTCATAGAATATACAACTGGAAGTTTGCCCAATTTGTCATCAAAAATCAGCATACTCTGAGAAAATGGCTTCTGAAAAACTTGAACTTGGAACTGCACTCACATGATGAACTTCTTTAGCAAAAGAAAGCAGATTCATTCTCAAACTGTCTGAGACCTAGCAAAGATTGCACTGGTCAGATCACGTAGAATAAGTTGTAATAGTTCTCAGCCAAATAACATGAAAATATTACTGAACTTTCAGTTTGAATTTCTTCACCTCCATACACAAAAAAAGTCAACCACTGCTGGTCACACTTCAGTTGTCCATTAGTTCTCACTTTTGCAAATGTCTGCTGATATAACATTACACTTTCCCCAGTGTCTACTTTGAGGTCTGTGGATTTTCCATTGATCCGAACCATAAAAAACACTTCACTCATTGTTAAGTTTACTGCGTCAACTCTTTCTCCAAGTACTGATACACCATCCATATAAAAAGCTGTTTTGGCTCTACTTGATCAACTTGGTTTTTTGTGTGACCTTTCTTTTAAATTGAGTGAGGCTTACTTGATTTGCAAAACTTTTGGAAATGGTTCCACTTTTTACACTTGTGGCATTGCTGACCATATGCTAAACACTTCTCTCTTTTAGAGTCATGATTTGCACCACAATCAGTTAACAATAAAGCTAGACTTGGGTTTTGCTGACTCACGTTTGTGTTGTACTGAGCTGGTGGTGGCGCTTGCACTCTTTCTGGAACTCTCTGGAAAGCTTTGTGCCTTCTCTGAAAACCTTGTGGCTGCCCCTTGGTTAAGCCTGTTTTTGTTTGCCGTGTGTTGCATACTATCCACGTTTTTTCTGAAGCTTGCCAAAACCATGCTTTTTATCATGCACAAGCATGTCCGTATGTCTTTCTGTCACCTCATGCACCTGACATATCTCTATTGCTTTGCTTAATGTCAAATCACGGTCATGAAGTAGAATCTTTCCCACTGCAGCACTATTAATACCACAAATCCGCGGTGGTGCAGCGGTAGTATTGTTACCTCACAGCAAGAGGTTGCCCCATTCGATTCACGGCTGGAGTGCAGGGAATGCCTTCTGTGTAGTCTGCATGTACTCCCCACAGGTCGAGTGGCGTTCCGAAAGACATGCGTGAATGGGCATGCCTTCGTAGAAGGTTGGGCGTTGAGCTGGCAACTCGGCATCGTAAAATCTACTGCCAATCATTAGCGGACCGGAGTTCCGCTGTAGCGACCCCTAACCTGGAAAAGCCGAAAGACAACAACAAGTCTGTCCTTTATAAACTCATCTTTCAAATTACCAAACCAACATGTTGCAGCTTTGTTTCTCAAGTCAATTACATAAGGTGTAAATGTTGTTTCTCAAGTCAATTACATAAGGTGTAAATGTTTCCCCTGGTTTCTGATTTATTGTGTAAAACAAATGCTTCTCTAATGTAATGTTTGTCTGGGGGTTGCACATCTCTCTGAACTTACGCTTCAAACACTCAAGGTCTTCCCTTGATTCAGCTTGCACAACAATATGGTGGTCTTTACCTTCATACACTGCTGGTGCATATACAAACTAATGTTCTCTTTCTATGGCCTCAGATCCTACTAGATTTAGCAAAATAAATGCCTTGACACGTGCCTCTATCTGCACAAGCTGCTTGTATGAAAATATTTACTCTTGCTCAAATATTCTCCAATTCTCTGCAATACTCTCATCAAACACAAGTGGTTGAGGTTTTCAAAATCCATCTGCCATATTAACACATACCAGCGAAGAGTACTGTAAATATGCACAAATACACACATACACACACACACACACACACACACACACACACACACACACACACACACACACACACGTGCATTAGGAATTAGCATAAACACAATTTGTTCAATGCTTTTGCGCTCTGTACTTATACTTTCTCTCTTTGAGCTTTTTGGAATTGTGCGAATGAACAACCTTGTAGTACTTTCAAATAACTAGACTTTGTGAACTAAACTCCCCGGGCTTCTCGATGCTTTACTGCACTTTACAAAAAAGCTTTTCAGATTTTCCAATGCCTTACTGTACTTTGCGAAATGGCTCCTTAAATTTCTCAGTGCTTTATTGTACTTTGCGAAACAGGTTTTTAGAATTCTCGATGCTTTACGGTGCTTTGCAAAATAGCTTTTTCGGGCTATTAATGCTTTACGAAGCTTTGCGGAATTGCTTTTCAAACTCTTTACGGAGCTTTGAAGAATAATTTCTTGGACTATGCTTTACAAAATCTCTGATTGGTAAAGTCATGACACTAAAGTCATTTATTTTCACTCCCTATGCTTGCAGAATTGGTAAAGGCAGAAATGCTAAAGTAATCGCTTGGAACTTTGTCGACAAAGGCAGGAATGTTACAGTCATCACTTCAAGAAACATGCGAGAACTTTACGATGCAACTGAGCAATTCACGAGCACTCCACTACTCTTATAATCTTTTGTAAGAAACACCTTTCATCAGTACAAGAAATATATCAAGCAACTGTACAATGCGAATAAATCAAACTTCTGTTGCGAAAATTCAATATCTTTTGAAGTATTTGCACTTTGCAAATGACTACATGCAACACACTGAAATATCCGCAAAATGGCAGTACCTTGCTAGGCAACTCTTTACAGTACAAGAAGCACTCTGTAATGGCGGCACTTCGCGAATAGACACACCCAGCACAAGAACTTTTCTTCAAATAACCATGCTTTGACTGGATTACATGAGACAGTTGCACTTTGCACACAGTGAACTCTGAAATACATGCACAGTAATAAGCACACACTGTAAGCACTTTTACACATACTGAGATACTTCGAATAACTTTAAATTACACCCTTGATACAATATGAAGTCGTAGTTATGCCCAAATACAACACTTTGCCCAAACACAAGCAGTCGCCTTGCTTTATTTTGCTTAATGTGCTCTTTTTGTTTTCTTATTATATTCATTTTGCTTGTTTAAACCCTTTTTTATGCCCAACATACTTTCTTTGTGCTTGTTTTACTCTAAACATGCCCAGTTCTGCCTTAAACATACTCATTTGGAATAAACATGCTTGTTTTGCCTTAAACATGCTCTTTTTGTACTTTAAAGTCAATTGTCTTGTCAACTACTTTTATCTTAAACATTTTCTTTAGTTAACAAACTTTTTCTATTTTCCGCTTGCCTGATAATGCGGTTTGTGTCTTTGTAATGCCCTATCTTGCCTCTTTGCATCGAGTAAATAATTTGTATTATTTTTCATTACCTTTGACACTCTCTGAACATGTTTGTACAGTTTTCTCTCGGTTTTACCTTCAATGTCGTCATCTTTACATCTCATGGTTCCAAAATGTTCTTCTCTTTTCCATCCTGGTTCTGACACCATGTCGCTTTTGTGATGGCACGAATAAATGAGTCTTCTATACAAACACATTACTGTAGAGGCTATTGACTATGACTAAGCAACTTGTATACAAACTAACTGCTGGAATCATACATGCTCACTCATTGGCTGCTTCTAGAAAATGGCACTAGGGATTGCATGTGTCTGGAACTTATACATGCGCACACAAACCCGCATGCTTAACGACATAGCACCCACAGGTTACACTCTGATCTACAACTCCTTTCTTCCTCATTTTTAGGATCTGGAAAGAAAACAGAGATGGATTGTTTGGCTTAAAGTAAAGCAATCTCGGATTCCACTTAAGGCCTAAATAAAGGATTAGTTATTTAAAAAAAAACACTATCTTTGCGGAAAATGAGATGAGGTTAACCACCATGAGAACCTGCAACTCAGACACTCATCTTGCAGACATTTGAGCAATCAACAAAACCATTTTCTGGGTTCTGAACCTCAAATAAGTGGATTCACATGGAGCAAGATTAACTTTTCCAAAATAAAACTAAGATCCCAGTGAACAGCCACCTGTTTTCTAGGTGGATGGGTATGTATAACCCCTTTCAAAAACATTACATACTAATGGACTGAGAGAGGCAGATTCATGGACACACATGCTGAAACTGGCCAATAAATGAACCATGATGGGGGATAAGAAAAGCTAGAGAATAATAAATACTCTCACAAATATTGCCGAGCCACAGACTGACCAACAGGTGCCTAAAAGGTATTGAAAATCTATCATCTAGACAGATCGTTTCAACACAACTTGAAACAGCTTCAACTAACAAACCTGGTCTTGAGTAAGACAGATATGTGAGGAATCTTGTGGTAATTATCCTCGATCATTTCCAAAATAAGTCACTGAAGTAATATTTCAGGAGTCCTTTTGAATCTTCAGAATAACCCTGAATATCAGTAAAAAGCATACAGGAACACCCTATCTAAGGACAGGGGAATGCATCTGTTTTCCTGGCATGCTTGCAAGGAAGCCTGAAGCAGATATTTGTCTGTTGTTTATCATGAATGCTAGCAGAGAGACCTCCCTGAAGTATTCCCCATAGGTGGATTAATTCCGGTAAGATACTAAAATCAGTTTCCAGTCATGAGGTCCAGTCCTTGGCCTGCTCAGCTTGTCTGCTGCAATGCTTTGCTTAGATGAAATATAAAGGCACCTCTGGAATGAGACTGTGCTGAATTTCTACAAACACAAGCTTCCTTAACTAACCTGCACAGATGTTAAGATCTGGAACTAACTGTTTCTTTATGTACCATATCACTGTGGTGTTGTCTGTAATCATCTGAAGAGACCATAGAGAACACAGATTATTAAGAGTTGATGGCATTTATGACTGCCAACATTTCTTTTATGTTGGGACGTCTAAGATGGCTTCAGACTGATCAACGGCTTAATTTCGTCTCTTCCCATATAAAAATGGGAATGGAGGAAAAAAAAGTGCCAGTGAAATTGCCAGCTTGTCTAAAATTCAGTTACTGGCTAGTAAGTACACTGCCTGGATGCCAGCAAAGAAGAAATTTGGAGAACCTGAAAGAAAATCAAAACAATGGCTGGGAAGGATTCTGCAGCTGGTCAGCAAAAAGCAGTTCAGACTTCAGCTTTATTTCAAGAGATGCCTTCCAGAAATTTAGAATAAAATATAAAAAACAAATTTATTCAGAAGTGATTAAAATAAATGAAACACTGAAGGAATATATCATCTCAAATAACAAAAGGCTGGGAAAAATTAAATTAGTTCTAATTAGTTATTCAGATGAACTGATAACACTACAAAAATCAGAAGCCGAAATGAAGAAAAGGCTGGTTTAGTAGGAAGCTTCTCACGAAGAATTGTTTCAAAAAATGGTAGAGTTAGAAGATTGAGATGATCTGCTCTACAAGAGAAATTGGAAGGAATAGACATCACTTCTTATGAAAAAAAAACAAGAAACTGGACTGGAGTTCCACAGCAGGATTTGCTTTGAAAGGACACATCAAAGTGTATGCTTCAAACCTGCAGCAAAGGCCTAATATTAGTAAAGATGCAATCACAGCAGCAGAAAAAAAGAGTTGATCCTGACAAAACTGCAGCAGAAGGGTATTCTAACAACTAAGCCAACACGAGAATGGAGAAAGGAGATTTTTGCCAATAAGGATGACAGCAAGTAGGAGGACACAGAGTAGACAAGAGAGCTGGAATTTAATGAAGAAAACTGGCAGAGAGACCAAGTTATTGGAAGAAAAAAAAAACTAGAGAGGAAGAGGGAAAGGTAACAGAATGCGATGAGGTCAAGAAGACATTCAGACTGCAGGCTACATACTGCCTTCCCTACCAGGGACAGAGTACAAGCAACGAAAAAGGGATAATGAAATCCTAAGTCAAAGACCTGCTCTGGTAGAGTTTTTAGTGGAATCTAGGACAGAAGATGCTGTTAAAAATGGTCAATTAGCAGGGTATATAAAATATTGCATGATAACTATAAGAATAAATCAGAGGAGGTTGGGAAAGATTAGAAAGAGAGATTCTCTCCTGGGAGGCAATTAACAAAAGAGCAGTTAGATGACAAAAGTATGCCTCCTAAATAAGCAACAAAGTCTAGAAGGTTTAGGATTTTTACTTGGAAGTGTTTGCATAGGTACTTTTTTACACCCAAAGAAGACTTCAAAGAATTTTTCATCAGGTAGATTTCAAATGTTGGGCGTACAATGGGGAAAACAGGCAACTGAAAACATATATTCTGGCTATGTAATGAGGTGGCAGACTTTAAAAATTCCCTACAGAGTACTCCATCAGAAATACCGGATGAGCAGACTGCTGCAACTAAGCAAGGATTCTTTTGAGCTGGGACACAGGATCTGAATTGCCTAGACATAGTAAGGCCTTAAGTTCAATTCTGGTGGTTGCAGAAAAAGCAATCACTACAAAACTTTAATCAAAGTTGAAATCAACTGTATTTGAAACATTGAATATTGCAATGGAGATTAAAAAAATGGAAGTTGAATCTTTTGGAAAGAGAAAGAGCAAATTACATACAAATAAATGGAAACTGTGGAAACAATACATGCAGAAGAATGTTCAGCAGAAGAGTGAAGTTTAAGGGAATGCAAGAATTGAGCAATTTATGCAATGTTGGACTGATGACAGTTATAAAAAAAGAATGTGTTATGCATATATGTACATATTAATATTTGTTTTCTTGTATATTGATGTACGTTTGTCAATGTCTTAACTGATAATTTAATAAAGGTGTTAAAAAACTGTGACAGAAGAAAACATTATTAAAAACTGGACACAGAAGAGTGTTTGTGGAAAACAACTACTCACTGTACACCATTCAGAAGAAAAAAGTTTATCCCAGCAATCAGGGAATGACAAGATGCAGGTGTCAATTCATGCTTCTGTATCCAGCTGTCTTCAGAGTATCTTTACTGGAGGATCAAAGACATTTTTGGATGCAGAACAGGGCTAAGTGAGCCAGCAAGCAGAAGGGGACTGCTTCTTCTTCTTCTGGCAATAAAACTCATAGACAGACGTTGCCAGTTAAACCCTTTCTAATATTCCACAGGAAAATGCTTGAAAGACAGAAAAAAAGGCACAGGAGTTAACTAGAAGAGAAAAATCAGGAGTACCTTGGACTTAAATAATCTATATTTCTTAACACCAGATTCTGAACACTGAAATTATTGAATAAATGGGAGATGCTATAAAGCATTGATCACATTTGTGAAATATGGCTTTGCAAGTGGCTAAGAAAAGACTGGACTTTTGTTGACTTCTTTAAACTTGTGTGTGGACTATAAAGCATATACCCCACATTATGCCATTAATGTTTAGAAGGTCATTAAGGGAAAAAGTAAGTAGAACAATTTTTGATCTTGTTGGTATTTGCATAAAACCACATCAGGATATAAAACTGCTTTGCAATATAATATGCAGTTTATGTAGTGTGCAGGTATTTTAGATGGGGGTCTTTTCAGTGACTGTCATATGATATTAAAGTAAATAAGCACTTTTTTAATTTTAAGAAATACAGCCTTTACTTGGCAACATGAGAAGAAATGTTGGAAAGAAGCAAGTTTAAGTTAATATAATGCTGTGGTCTTGAGCTGCAAGGGTGGGGTGTAACACTGTAGTGATCATATATAACAGATAATTTTACAAGAGTTGATGTGTAAATTAATGCTCCTGATTTAAGCTATAAACAAATTTCTTTTGCTTTGTTTTGACAAATTGGCTTGAAAAACAAGACAAAATGATGAAAGTAAGTTTCTTGTATCTGCAAAGAAATTACCTGTTTTTTTTTACCATTAGCAAATGCTCTCAGTGACAGACAAGAAGTCTGCAGATGAAGGCAGCTAGCCAGGGGAATTCTGTACATTCTGTTCCAAGTGAAATTAAAAAAAAAAAATCATTCATCCACCTGTAAAATGGTCAGCAGTTTGTTTTTTCATTGTTGACTTCTTTTACACGGGAACAAGCTATCTGCAGGTGCAAACTATCTCAACAGTTCTGAGTATTTATTGCCAAGGGAAATGCAAAATTTATGTGATGAAAAGTAGTTCAGTGAAAAATAAAGTTTGAAAATACGGGAAATGAATAAGAGATACTAGCCTCCCCAGCAGCTTTACTACTTTAATGCTTTTAATAGAACACAGCACAACTTAGTTTTACTCAAAAGGTGGCCAGTGCACTTTTTCTTAAGGGCTAAAAGTTAATGTTTTCTGAAAGCATACACACTCTTTTTCACATCTGGGAAGGGAATAGATAAAGAAAAGAATGGACAGCAATCAGTGTAAGTGGGAACACATGTTATAATGTGAGCATTATCACTGGGGATCTTAATTTTAGATTCAATAACAACTATGGGTGCGGTTATCAATCTGGGACAATCATTCCTGTCTGGAGGGTTAAACTACATTTGTTGAAAAATTACATAGTTGTGTGTGCTTGTTCTAAGTTAATTGGGGATAGGAATGCTCCAAAAATGCATCTGTTAGACAAGACTATACAAAAATGCAGTTTTGTTATAACAGATCTTACATAAATACAGAACTCTCTTTGTACAGGTTTTAAAATGCAGCCATTTTGAAACAGGCCAATATCTTCATTTTATATTTTACATTTTGATGCAGCTTTTGTGAATGCAGTTTTAGAAAAAAGGTCAGATCAGATGTGCTATGTTCCATGAATAACCTTCAAGCCAAAACAATGAGAAGAACTGACAAACAGAACTCTGTTTCTCTAGAGAACATTTTGTTAGTGTCAGAATGACTTTAAAGACATGCAAACAGACAGCTACAGATTAGGCTGTCTGGACAAGTTATTTTATTAAAATTTACAGTCAACAAAGACTGAGGCTCAAGGCTGACAAAAGGATTCAAACTACAGATACAAGATACATGAGCCTTCAAGACAGAATGCATTTTATTAAAGGAGAGAATATATAGAGTGCAGAGTTCAGTCCTTGGTTTCAGTTTATCAGTTTGCACTTGATACGTCTCAACTGTCAGTTTGCATGGTCATTTGAAACACATCAGTGATATATGACTTTACTATGCTGTTATTTTTCCACTGTAATAACCATCTTTGCCAAAATTCTTATTTTGCTGTTCACTGTATTAACAAATGCTGCTAATCAATTATAAAAAGTTCCAGAGTGACTTTCATGCTGAAAGCTCATTACAATTTGCAGCAGTGATATATGACATTTTTACAGTCAACCAGATAAATCTCACAGTATTCAATTTTTTGTTTGAGGGTTTTCATTAAAGCAAATGGTCTTGAAAAATGAAACATAGGTTCAAAGGGAGATGGGAATAAACAACTGTATAAAAGATCAACCTGCCAAACAGTGTGTGCATGTAAGACAAAACTTGGAAATGTACATTTAAAAAAATTGGTCATGTATAATAGGTGGGAGCAACAGCTTTTTATCATAATGGCTCCATCTACATTATGGTGAAATGTAAATGGACTTACAGGTACAAACAAAAGCATACTGAATTATATTAAGACATGCAAAATACAAACAGAACAACATGTGGCCAAGTAAGAAAAAAATGATTCCATATGTCACCCAACTTATAAGTAATGGCATGGCATTCAGGTCCAAGGAAGTCATACTGCCAGTGTATTTGGCCCTTATTAGACCTATCCTTCGGTATAATGCCCTCTTTGGCATGTACCTGACCAGACATATGCAACAGTCAGAGTGCCCACAAGGGTTCCTTACCAGGAGAATCCAGGGTATAAACACATCATCTTTTACAGATTGAGTTTAAAGATAAGCCTTTAAATTAGTCTCCTACAGGTTACTGAGAGGCATGGCATTCAGGTCCAAGAAAAAAAAGTTATAGTGCTACTTTATTTGGCCAGTATCAGACCCATCACGGAGTATAATACCACCTTGTAGGTTCATAGGTAAGTACTAGTCTATCTGCCCGAGGGAGTATGTAAGCCTAGCCAGAAT
Organism: Protopterus annectens; assembly: GCF_019279795.1. NCBI lineage: Eukaryota > Metazoa > Chordata > Ceratodontiformes > Protopteridae > Protopterus > Protopterus annectens. Next base: position 153,166,160 of record NC_056746.1, on the reverse strand, counting down.
GTGTTGGCTTCTGCCGCCCCCTTAGATTAGTTCCCTGTGCCTCTGTCCAGCACAGCCACTGCAGTGATCCCTGGGGTAAACCTTCCATCTCCCATCCACTGGTCAAGGCTTCTCTTAAAAGAGTGACAGTGAGGGGCTCTGCTCAATGTAGATTAGAATCCCGTTCCAAAGCGTGGGGGGTCTCCGGGACAGGAATCCATCCCTCCAGCAAGTCCTATCCATAGTTATGGTAAAGTTTAGATCCCTAGAGCATGTGGCTCTCGGGATTTGGCTTTCTTCAGGTGGAGCATGTCCATCAATTCTGGGTTGGACACGGCCCTGCATGGTCAGGCAGAGATCACCTCTGAGCAAGCGGCATGCAACAGAGCACAGCTGGAGCTTCTTCAGTCGGGCCGCATAGGGCATCTGCTTGAGGCCAGTAATCCTCCTGGTGAGGTACCGCTGTGGTCTTTCCAGCCATTGCAGGTGTCCTGTAAGGTACATCCCAAATGGGGCATTGTACTCTATGATGGGTCCGATGAGTGACCTTTGTGATTAGGTGGGCCACATGGAAGGACCCTCTGACCACCTTGGCAATATGATTATCAAAGGAGAGATCACGATCCACCTGGGTCCCCAGATCCCTTATTTCACCTTCTGTATTCAGGGGACTACTACGTATGTGGTAGTTCACGGGTACTTTGTTTTTTTCCAAAGGGGATGACTATGCACCCTTTGGCACCCAGCTTGAGGCCATGATTTCGACACCAGGCATCCGTCTCAGTGAGATCCTGCTGGAGGATGTCTGTAACAGCCAGAGAGTCAATTATGGCCCCCAATCTGCAGTCGTCTGCGAACCTGGTCAGCCATAGTCCTCCTGTGCTCGCCTGTACCCCTGAAGTACACACTGAACAGGAGGGGCCCCAGGACTGAGCTGCAGGGGACGCCACTTGTAACTGGTCCAGAGTCAGACCTAAAGCCCACAACTCCCACCGCGTGGGTTCTATCCGTGAGCCAACTGGCAACCCATATCATGACGCAGGGGTTCATGTTCAGGTTGGTGAGCTTGTCTAGAACACCAGAATAGGGAATGGTGTCCAAAGCCTCTGCAAGGTCCAGGTAGGCTGTGTGGACCTCCCTTCCTTCATCTACAGCCTTGGTAACTGTCTCAAAGAAGTCCACCAGGTTTAGGAGGCATGATCTGCCCTCAACAAAGCCAAACTGGGTAGGGTCCAACGTTTGGAGGTTCCAAAGGTCTCTGCTAATGAGCTCCATGATGATGCGCTCCATAGCCTTGCAGACCAGGCTAGTCAGGCCCATAGGACGATAGTTCCTGAGGTCCACTGGGGCTCCACCTTTGTGGAGCGGGATAACTGTTGCTGTGCGCCACTCTATGGGCACGTAGCCTGTAGAGAGGCTGAATTTGAAGAGTGTGTTCAGGTGAGGGGTCAGTTCATTCTGGAGTTCATGTAAGGACACAGCCTGGGACACCATCCGGTCCCATTGAAGCTGTGTTTCTGAATTTGGATAGGGCTGTTTTAACCAGTGTGTCAGTGATTGCCGGGGTCTACATTCTTCTAGTATGGTTATGGGCCCCCTAGGGGGTGAGAGGGGGGTGAAGTCCGCACTAAACCCATCTGCCAGAACGTTGGCAACATCAGTTGGCTCAGTGTATTTTGTGCCATTCTGCACCAACTCAGAGCAGATCTGAGAGTTTCCACTTAGGTTCTTGACACAGCTAAAGAATGCCTTGTGGTTATCTTTGGAGTCCTTGGCAATTTTTCTTTTGAAGCTAGACCTGGATGAAACTGACCAGATATATGCAACAGTTACAAAGCCCATGAATGTTCCTCTCCAGAAGAATCCAGGGTATAAACATATTGCCCTAAACAGATCACCTTAAAGCCCTTTCTCTATACTCAACCTCCTATACGTTACAGAGAGGCAATCAATATCGGACACAAAAGACATCCTTGGATTCAGCTCTGATGGACCTTTTGCACATCCACAAAATGAGCAGCATCAGAACTACTAGATCAAAGGATTTAAATTTTGCTTGTGACATAAATAAGACAGGTTGGCAAGACAGATATGGGTCTCAGAGGATCCGCATGTTCTGAAACTGCTGAGTCCATCCCTAACTCTATTTAAGCAAAACCTTGATCAATGGATGGAAAATTAGAAATTCACCCCAAGTTTTGCTCCCATAAATCTGACAGACAGAGGTGGAGAACAATACCCAAACTGAACATACCACCCAAATAATCTCTAGAATCTTCCTAACATACCCTCTCCTAATAAACATCCATGATATATAGGGTCACAACTGGGTTGGATTATACAGCTAGGCTTATAAAGGCCCTGGTGGTTGTTAGCCTAGTATATACCAATGATCATCATACCAGCAAAAGAATGGTGCTTTATTATAAGTTATACTACCCTAAGCAACAATGTGAAACATTCCTATTCTCAGCTTTTTCAGTAAAACACCCTTTCAAATGCAGGATAATTCCGTTTCATGAACACACAAAAAAATGAGATGCAAATCTACTACAGTTTTTTGATCATTCAACTTTATAACATACTTTGAAATGTAGAAATCCAAAATACATAACAAGCAGACCAAGCTCACCATAAACGATCTATACTTTGTATTTTCCAACATACTTTCATATAATTGTCTGCTGTTGGTAACCTTCCTGTCATATATTGCACAAAGCAAAAACAAAAGAAGCATTTTTTGCCAGGTGCTTCATGTCAACATCTTTCAAACATCCATGCTTCCACAACCGTTACTCGGTACAGACCACTACAGTAATATTTTTTTATAAAGTAACAAGTCATTCAAAAAGGTACAGCTACCTGAACACAATCACATTTTACTTTACAAATAAACTCCCTTGTAAAGTCATTCCAAAAAATGACATTTAATTCTACTAAATACTCCAAAAAAGGCAATACAACATAATATAAATGCTTCTTTATAGTCCCGACATCCATTCCTTTCAGGAACTTGGCTATGTACTTAGCGCCCAGTTATAAAAATCTAGTTTCATAATTATAGGACATTAAATTTCCTCTACAAGTACTGGTCCATGGTTTACCTTAGAAAGAACAGCTGTAGCATCTACAAAGGATTAAGAAGTGGCCATTACATGGATTAATAGCAGACAATTCTGTGCTGGAGTAACTTTGGACTTTTAACACTTTTCTACTTAATATGGAGTGCAATTTAAATTTCATGGAGATTTTGAAAGGCATTAGCTTCATTTGGACAGACTAATTACAAGGAGTCCATAGGTACAGAGCTCCACTTCTGGGTTACAACTTTGAGAGATTTGTGGACAGACCTTTTAGAGATTGTTTCACTGCATCCTTTTTTCACAGGATCATAGAAGGTTACTAGGCTAATGGCCCTGGGGCCCTTACAAGCCTAGCCAAGAGTTTATCCCCAAAAAGAAACCTCAGTCAGCACCTGTCACCCCCTGTCAGTGAGGGACACAGGTGGATCCCTGGGACAAATTTGTGGTTTCCCATCCATTGATCAAAACTGTGCTTGAAGAGGGTCAGCGAGGTACTCTGACATGTATGCGAAGTCTATTCCAGACACTGGGCAGCCTCTGGGAGACAAACCTGTCTCTCCAGCAGGTTTTGTTTATGTCGCATATTAGATTCAGGCCTTTCGAGCAGGTAATGCGTGAGGAGTTAAGACTTACGGATACGGAGCAACTCTTGTAGGGCAGGGTCGGAGATTGCCTTGTAGGCGAGACACAACTCACCTCTGAGCAAGCTGTAAGACACAGTAGAGTGATTTGGATTTGAGCCTGTCCATAACAGGACAGGTGTTGGAGGCCATGGATACTCTTTGTGAGGTACTTTTGTGGCCTTTCCATTTGGTGCAGATGTTTGGAGAGAGGTACATACCAAGCGGGGCGTTGTACTCAATTATTGGTCTAATGAGGAAGGAGTATAGAGAAGTAATAACCCCCTTTTTTCTGGAAGCATTCCCTTTACTTATGATATGAACCAAGTAAAAGGCTTTTCTGACCACTGCTGCTACATGATGGTCGAATGTGAAATTATCAAACTGAGTACCCAGGTCTCTCACCACAGGTTGTGTGCTTAGGGTGTTGCCGTTTATGTGGTAATCAGTAGGGGCCATGTTTTTGGTATAATGATTTTTTTTGCATTAAGCATCAGGCCATGACTTTGGCACCAGTCATTAGCTGCTGTGAGAGACCCTCCTGCAGTATGTTAATGTCATTTGAGGAGTCAATGACAGCACCCATCTTGCAGTCGTCTGCAAACTTAGTCAGCCACAGGCTTTTTGTCTTTGCCTGGACCTCTGAGAAGTAGATGACAAACTGCAGGAGTCCCAGGACAGATACCTGGGGAACTCCACTAGTGACAGGTCTGCTATCGGAGATGGAGGCAACTATTTTAACCTTGATGGTCCTGTCGGTAAGCCAGCTGGCCATCTACCTGATGAGATAGGGATTTACGCCAAGTTGTGTTAGCTTTTCAAGGATACCCGAGTGGGGGAATGTGTCAAAGGCCTTAGCCAAGTCAAGGTAAGCTGTATGTATTGACTTTCCTTCATCCAGGGACTTGGTGACAGTCTCAAAGAAGTCAACCAGGTTCAACAGGTAAGACATGCCTTTGACAAATCCGAAATTGGTGGGGTGAAGTGCTTGGAGATGGCCTATAGCCTTGTTTATAAGATCAATAATAATATGCTCCATGGCTTTACAGATCATACTAGTCAAGCTAACACGGGGATAGTTTACAGCATCAGTAGTGGCACCACCTTTGTGCAAGGGTATGACAATGGCAGTTCTCCACTCTGCTTGAATGAAGCCTGTACTTAGGCTGTGGTTGAATAGAGTGCTCAATGGCAAAGCCAATTCTTGTTGGAGATGGTGCAGAATACTGCCTGGGATACTATCAGGTCCCATAGGACCGGTGTTCTTTGTCTTGGATAGGGCCTTTAACACTTGATCTACAGAGATGTGAGGTGCGGGACAAGTATTGAGGATATCATAAGGGCCTTTGGGGGGTACGGGGGAGTGAAGTTTGCGCTGAACCTATCTGCTAAGTCAACAGAATCAGTGCAAAAGATATTATTACGTACCAATTCTGAACAAACCTGGGCTTTGCCATGGAGGTTCCTGATGTATCCAAAGACGACTTTGTGGTTTCCCTTTGTTTCGAGGCTAGTATCAATTCATCATCGGCGTTGGAAGTTTTCACTACTGATCTAATTTACTTGTTGAGGCGAAGAAGTGAGTTTTTCCAATTTGGAATTTGTTCCTTTTTATCCTTGGAAAACAGTTTCTTCTTTTTGTTGTAAAGCCTGTTGATAGAGGATGTCCACCAACCGGTCTGAGTTTCCTTGAGGAGCAGGTTTTATTTCTGTTGGGTATGGCCGAGTCCATGCAGTTGTACAGGTGCTTTTATACTGCATTGGTGTACTATTCAGCACAGTTGTCTGCATCCTCTGAGGGAGGCGATGGAGTGAAGCTACAGATACCCTCTCTTAATAGGCTGTAGTCAGCGTTTGAGAAGTTTTTTAGCTCGATTATGGCTGGGGGTGGGGTTGGATGGGACAGAAACTTTGAAGGAGACAGTTCGATGATCTGATCTCACCAGGGAAGAACATACCATGGGAGTGGCGCAGTTGTCACCCATGTTGGTGAAAACAAAGTCCAGAATGTTATCTCCCCTTGTGGGGGATGAGACAAGCTGGTCTAGTGCATTACAATTGATGAAGTGAAGGAATCGTTGAGTGAGTGCATTAGTGCAGGAATAGATCAAGTCTATGATGGGATAGTTGAAGTCACCAAGATCAAAGTGTTAGCAGGGTAGCTTGACAGAATCAAGTAGATCCAGGTAAGAGGAGTGGGTGCCCTGAGTCATTTGGGGGGAGGGGGGTTATAGCTGGCTATAACTTGGATGGGTGTCTTGTCAAATGTCAATTGCACCTGGGAGTAGTTCCAGTGCATCATGCTGGCAAACCAGTCTGGAGGCATGCTTGTGCCTAATGAAGCTAGAGACTCCACCACCCTTAGTCATCCAGACCTCATTTTGGAGTCAGAATGTGTGGAATGAGGTACAGCCTGGTAAGGTAGGGGTGCTCTCCGCAGCCCCGAACCAAATTTCCATGACCGCACAGACATTGGCATCTTCCAGTGCAAGGAGATCCTCCAGTGAGTGCATTTTCAGGTTAACGCTTCTAGTGTTAAACAGCATGACCTTCAATTTGCTTTTTGACAAATCTTTTATGTTGGAAGATTTGTCTTTGGGACATTGCCTAAAAAGGCACAATGGGAGAGGTGAGAGCCTTGGCCAGGATCCAGAATCCCAGTGGTGACAGGTGGAGGCCATCTCTGACAAAGCAGCGAGGCCCGTCAACCATGTCATCCCAGGCAGACACATACTGGATCCCCTTGGAATGACACCAGAAACTAAGCCAATTGTTGAAGTCAATTACTTTTTGTAGGTCTTGTTGAAGGTAGAATGGTGCTTAGGGTTAGGGTCATACTTGCCCGAGATACATACTCCGAGAACTACAACTGCTCTCTATCTGCTCATACAGTCACCACATGACCATCCCAATAAGCCATTTCTAGTTACCAATGGCCTGTTTATCAAAGCTCATGGCCTAAACCTTGAGTCTAAATCTGGAAAATGTCTGACAGAACATCAAGATCTGGAGGCAGAGCTATTCCTACCAACTACCTGCCTTCAACCACTATCCCTCTGGCTTACTTCTCTCCCACCTGGTCTAACCTCCCCTCCCATTTTCTTTTTATTTACATTCCATCCACATCACAACTCTCCCTCTTTATGCCACACATATTGCAAGACGCTATTCCCACAAAATCATAGTCCATTCTTATCAAAGCAACTGCACAAATAAGGCAGTCAATCATTGCAGAAAACAATCGAATCTTTCAAGGTTTTCGCAGCTCAGCAAAACAATCTCTTGAAGATGCTGCGATACCTTCCACCACCACAAATATGTGTGATGGGCAGCAATATGTGCCATCCCCATGCTGGGCTAGTAATCAAGGAGCCTGAATCCTCATCACTGACACTGGACAGGGATATGCACTTGGAATACAAATGGATACACTCCGTATTTCCAGATACAGACCTCTCTGCATCAAGTACAATTTCTCTTAAGATCACACAGGGAACACACACAGCCCGGTGTCTGGATGTCTCTACATCTGTCACCCTCCAGATCCCCAATAAGACACCTCACTGACACAGCTGTAGGGTTAGGTCCTCAGCTGAGTGTCCAAGCCAAGTCCTCCAGCACTCTCTCTGTAAAAACTCAGTGCTTCATGCCCCTGCCCATGATCTGAGATTTAAATTTTCACACACACAACACACACACTTTGGAAAGGCTCGCACAGGTTTACTAGCTATTCCCCCTTCTGCCCAGACTACAAGGTAGATTTACTGCCACCAGACACTCATCAGCTAAGCTACTCTAAGGCCCTTAACAAAAGGGTGTCCACTTATACGGTGTAATGTTAATACCAATAAAAACTGTAGTAGTTCACCAAGATGGCTAGACCTTCTGTAGAGTCCCACACAGTGTCACCAAATAAATCTAAGCACTCCCAAAGGTTAGATACTCTCTACAAGAACCAGCTACGATAAAAGTATTAAATATATTTAATAATAAATAAAAGTACATTAAATACTAAAATATATATCCGCAGTAAACCACAGAGTTCAAATCACAGAAAATATTGAAAACAACATTGGACAGACTCATACAAATAAAGAAAAACAATCTTTAAATTAAGCTTCACTATATTCCTGACTGAATCTAAGAGAATTTTACTGTTCCCTAGTAACTTACTTGGACAAGGCAAGATGAAATAAGTGACCAGTTTTCCTAGTCAAGCTCCAAACAGAATACCCTATGCTCTGAGATTACTCCCTGTAAAAATATATCGATGACCTTCAGATTGACCTCATCTGGTCACCTAACTGATTCTCAGAGCATTTCCTTTTGAAGTTTGAGATGGGACTTTAGCAGACTGCTACAATACAAATTTAGAGCTTTTATGGAAATGCCTAGGAGCCAGAAACATTTACAACACTTCCCCCTTCTTTACAAGGGCTAACAGATAATGGTTGCTCCCAGATCTACAGTCTCCATTCCTACTCAGCACTGTGGGTGCCGTTCAATAATTTGACAGCTCATTTACATAATTTTTCTTAAAATAAGCCAGCTAGTTAAACCATTGCCATGCCAGTGTCCTCTGTTAAAACACACATTTAATTCAGATACCCAATACATGTACATTTCTCTTCTTTTCAACAGGGTGCACTGTTGATGCATTTTACACAATTAACACAAGCAGAGCTCACAAATACATCTGCAGCGCAAGCACAATCAACTTGATATACAAATGACATATTATTTACAAAATTCCAGCTAGCTGTGCTGGCACAAGTCATATATCCACTGCCCTACTTCTCCCTGGCATGGCTGGCAGTGCTTCCTATAGTCACAGATGTAACCCAAAAACAGAACTCAGTATCTAGCCACTCCTTGAAATAACTCTAAAAATATGTCTCAGTGAAACTAATTCCTTTCAAAATCTACACTGAATTCATATTGCTCTCCATGTTAAGCACAAAGTGTTCAAAGTACAATGTAATTCCTGGACAGCATGGACATTCCTAATGCATGTGACAGCCACTTCATAATCATGTAGAGGCATTCAACCAATTTAGGGCCAATATCTACAAATTAAATTCTGACAGACCTAATATGACATGTGATGCCACAGCCAAGGAATAAAATGTACACATGTAAATCCCTGCAGCATTTCTAATATGCTCCTGAAAGGTAGCTCTTGCTCTACAAACTAGCGCTACTGGCTATCGCATTAATCATCCTAAGCGTATTAACAACACAAAAAAGTACCTGTAGAATATAACACATTCTGAAATGATACATCCTCACATAGTTGCATGAAAGGAATCCAATAAATATTAAAATGATCAAACTGAAGTTAATTGAGACTTTCTAAGTTGGCTGCACAATGATCAACAGCTTAATTTCAGCTCTCCTGGTGTGACAAAATAGAGAAGGACCAGCAAGTCAACCTGTTGTAGTAACATTAAGTTACTTGCTAGTACGTACACTACCTGGATGCCCTCAAAGAAGAAACTTAGAGAGCCTGAAAGAAAATCAACTGGAAAAGGTGAAGAGAAGACACGGATAGGCAAGAATCCTGCAATTGTTCAGCAAAAAGCAGTTCAAGTTCCAACTTTGGTACAAGAGATAAGTCAAAGAGCCAATTAAAATAAATGAAACATTGGAGTATATCAAGTCAAATAACAAAAGCCTGGGGGAAAAACAAATCAAAGAAGCCTTAAACAGCTATTCAGATGAACGGATAAAAAAAAAAAATCAAAAAAAAAAAATCAGACGATAAAATGAAGAAAGGGCTGGCCGAGTATGGGCTTGCTCTAGAAGAGTTGTTTTAAAAATGGTAGAATTAAGAGGACAGAGCATGTAGGGAAAACCTGACATTTTCTGCTGTACAACCAAAACTGAAGGAAAAGACTACATTAAATTCATGAAAACAAAAATAAGCAACTAGACTGGTATTCCACAACAGGGATTATTAATTGAAGGGGCACTTTTGTGTGCATGCTCCAAACCTGGCCATGAGAAAGCAGCCAGGACATGTATTAGTAGAGATGCAAGCATACCAGCACAAATAGTTGATCCTGATAAAACTGTGGCAAAAAGGTAAAATATTAAAAATTGGAGGCAGCATAGTGTTTGTGGAAAATGATCACTCTTTGTATAACTTACAGAACAGAAGCAAATTATCCCAGCAATCAGGGAATATCGCAAGGCAGGTGTGAGATTCACGCTTATGCATCCTGCTGTCTTCAGAATATTTTTTTTTTCTGGAGGATCAAAGTCATTCTTTGATGCACAACAGGGTTGAAGGAAATGGTTTGTCCAACAAAAAAAGTAAGCCATCAAACAGAATGGGACTCTGCCCCTCATTCCTCTGATAATAAAGCTCATTAAGAGACTGCCAGTGAAACCTTTTCCAGTGTTCTAACAAAATGCTTGACAAAAAGAAAAAAAGCACAGGACTGACTACAATAACTGAGAGAAACAAAGTTGAACTGGAGTCTGGAGTTGGGAGATGAAGATGTATAGGAAGAAAACCAGCAATACTGAAATTAGTGAACAAATGTGAGACTAACTCATTGATCGTACTTGTGAAATATGGCTTTATAAGAAAAAAGTAGCCAAGAAAGATTACAGATTTTTGCTAAACTTGTTGGGGGACTGAGGAGCATATACCCCACTTCATGTCATTAATGTTTGTAAGAACACTAAATTGGAAAAAAAAATAGTGAGAAAAAGGGAAAAATTAACTAAGTAAAACATTTTTTGCTCAACGCTTTTCTGAACAAAACATTTCATGATATAAATTGCATGTTACATTGCAAGGCATTTTCAGTGACTGTTGTATGTGATAAAGACAAGTACTTTTTTCCTTTTTTAGTTTTAAGAAATGTAAGCATCGCAATGTAAAAAAAAAAAAAAAAAAAAAAAGACGAAAGGCTGGACAAATGTGCGTTTAATAGGCTGTAATTGTGTGCTGTTGGGCTGCGGAATGGGGTATAAAGGTGAACAGATTATAATATACTTAGAATTAAAAAGGTTTCCTTTTACTTTTGCAAAGCTGAATGTAAGGATTAATGCCCTTGGCTTAATCTAATGACAAGTTTTGTGTGTGTGTGTGTAAGCATGCAAGTTTTAAAATGAGATACCACAATATAAATAATAGTTTTCCTTTAGCAAAGAAATATTCAGTGCGAGTCCAGAAGCGCATTCTGTTCCTAGGTTTTCATTGAAACAAACTGACTACAGGTGAAGGCAATAAATCAAGAGGTTTGGACACTGTTTACTAAGAGAAACATAAAATTAAAAAGTGCAGGTCAAGCAGCTTGGTAAAAAAAATAAAGTCTGAAATTATTGGAAGTGAGAGAGAGAGACCAATTTTTTTCTGGTAACTAAATACTTTAAAGTATGGACTAGAACAGTGTATAACTTAGTTTAACTTAAAGGGCCACTAAAGCCAAATGATGAAAAAATACATATATTTTTATCTTGCCATGAATCACTGAACTACGCAAAGCTGTCTGCAGCAAAATTAGTACTCATTCCTGAATTCTTTGGAAAGCTAAATATATCCCATAATGCACTATGAGAACCCAGACTGTGAGATTAAGTAGCCCTACCATTTAGGGTGGCCACCTTTTGAAATGGCCATAGTGGGACATTTTGGGGACACATCAGATTTTACAGGCCGACACAAACCCACGGTCAGTAGAAAAGATAGAACTTTCCTTTTTTGCCTAAATATAAGCTTATTCTTGTAGCAGTTTAGTTGCTTATCCTGTTTCTTGTAACATGTAGGTATTTTAGATACAGAAATAATTTTATGCAACTATTACATTACTTATGGGACATAATTATGTCCTACAATCGCAGGAAATTTGCCATGTTTAATATTTTTGGTCAGGACACAACCGCCCAAAGAGGGACTGTCCCTTGCAAAGTGGGACAGGTGGTAACCCTACTACCATTTGTTGTCAGACTACACTTCCATTCACATAGAATGGAATACCCTCCAAAGGTGAAACAGAGTAATATTTAAATGGTACCTATGATTTGTGCCACTGCCTACATTAAGAAATCCAAACCAACAATAAAAAGTAGTTGTGAGGTACGAATACACTGGTAAATGTGCTTTAATTGCTGCAGTGTGGATGGTCAATGTACCGGAGACATTATTTTGCTAACTAACTGCTTGTACTGAAAATCAAAATGAAAGCGTTTGTGATGACTACATTTGTGCTATGTAGTTGGAAATAAGAAAAAATAACTGCATAAAGGATCAACCTGCCAAACTGTGGGTGCATGTAATACGCAAGCTGGAAATAATCATTTAAAAAAGCTGTCACATTCATATATATTAGATGGGAGTAATAATGTGTCATAATGGCTATACTACACATATTATTTTGGAATGTGAATGGCCTCAAAAGGAGAGAGTAGTGAATTATACTAAGAAATGCAGAGTGCAAGTAGCAATGCTACAGGAGGCACATTTGGAAAGAAGTGAGCATGTGAATTTGGTCAAGAAAGGATTTCAGGATGGCTAATCATTAGAATATCAGGGACAAAGGAAAAGGGGAGTACTTATTACTAACTGCTAGAGGAGATCCAATAGTGATAGATGATAGTAATGGTAGATTTTTGGTAGTAAGGAGCTACTGGCAAAGGAGAATTATGCTGGCATGCACTTATATTCCATCTAAAACTGCTAATAGAGAGTTTAACATTTTTTTGTGAGAAATATTCGGCATTCAGTAGGGAATATTACTTATAGATGGGGACTCTAACTCTACTTTTAACAGTGAAGATGTATTTGGCAGACCTAAAAGGGAAACTATAAAAAAAGGACAGACCTCTGCAGAAATGTATTTAAATATTTGGTATCAAAGATATGAATTTAGTAGTAGGTACTCAGAGAATTAGCATATTATCCCCCACGGTACAATAACTGGGCTAGCCAAGACAGAAATTATACTTCAGTGTAACACGTGCATTTAAATTGAAACTTTCAACACACATCCAATAACTATTCCAGATCATGTGCAGATAACAACTAAGATAAAAATACTGGGTAATGAAGTAAAAATGAGACACTGGGAATTCCCCACCTATATGTTAAAAAGATAGGAATTTAAGGAACAAGTAGTGGAAATTATTCAAGAGTTATTAGGGGTAATAGAAATGTCCTCAAAAGTTATAGCTAGTGAGTATTGCAGAAAAAGGGGAATCTCACAAAACAAGAAGAGTTGCAAATGCAAAGTGCTAAACAGAAAATAAGGGAGTATCTGGATAATTTGCATGAGTTTAGAAAAACTACAGTTAGGCAACTGTTTTTTTTTTTTGTTTTAATAACAACTCCAGAGAACAAAAACATTTAGAATAACTTTAAGCAACAGAAAGTAGAAAATGTTGTTGCCAAACTATAACAAGAAAAATAACCAGAGATCCTGTAGCGGTAATAAGGTTACTGTGGAAATTTTACAAAAATGTTTATAAAGCAAATAAATGTAGAAATCAAGAAAAAACACAAAAGGAAATAACTATAGAAAACTTAAGTATGCCTAGGTTAGAGGTAGACGAGGTTCAACAATTAACAATTAAAATAGGAAAAGATGATATGAAAATGGAGACATATAATCAATCTGCTGGAAACTCTCCAGGAATACTTGTTATTCCTGTGGAAATTTGGAAGCTAGGAGGAAGAAAGTGAGTGATAAGTATTTTAAAAGGAGAGGAAGCATCATCTTCCTGAAAGAAAGATGTGCTGGTTCCAATACTGACAGATGGCTTCATTTAGGCCCATTTTAATTTTAAACCAAGATTATAAAAAGAGTTTATATCTATATTAGCTAAAAGAATGACAAAGGTGTTGCCAAAATTGACAGTTATGGATGAATTTGTTTTTATACTCTATGTGGGGGAGGAAAATATTTGACATTAATAGAACAATAATGATCCAAAGAGAAGAAGAATGTAAGAAAAAAACAGCCGTTGGTGAGTCTTCTCAAATTTTCTTTTTATTTTTCAAATACATTTGAATGAATTCCATAGTTTTTATACATAACATATTTAATAACTACATAGACTATTTACATTACTTGACACTATAACAGATCTTAATGTATAGTTACTTTATAAGTATGTCCAATCCATTATCAGAGTGTCTGATCAATTATTGTATAGTGTCAATCAATAAGACTTTTCCCCAAGGGTTGTTGATAAATGGCTTTGGATAATTTTTTAGTTCTTTAATTTTAATTTCCAATAATGCTGTGGTCTTCAGTAGGCTGTAGAAGTCTTCCAAAGTTGGTATTGTGTTTGTATTCCATCTTGTTATACACTTCCTTGAAATTGCAAGTACAGTCCATACTAGATGCATGTTTGACCTATTCAAATGAGGACCTTCATTCACATTTAATAATACAACAGCTTTAGTTAAAACGAATCATTAAATAAGCTTTGTAGAAAGTTATTAATACCATTCCAAAATTACTTAATTTTAACACAACCAAAGAAAATGTGGTTCCAATCTGCTGTTGGTGAGTCTTGATGCAAGGAAAGTATTCAACAAAGTAAACTGGGATAAGATGCATCTGAACAAAGAGTTATATCCATAAAAAAGAGCTTCCGGTTTCTCAGTGTTTGTATTACCTTTTAGTCTCTTAGGTTCATAGGTAGGTACTAGGCCATCTGCCCAAAAAGCATTTATAAGCCTAGCCGGAATGTGTCGGCTTTTTCCGCTCCCTTAGATTACTTCCCTGTGCCTCTGTCCAGCAGAGCCATTGAAGTGATCCCTGGGGTAAACTTTGTTTCCCATCTACTCATCAAGGTTTCACTTGAAGAGGGTTAGCAAGGAGCTCTGTCTAATGTAGACTGGAATCTTGTTCCAGAGCATGGGAAGTCTCTGGGACAGGAATCTATCCCTCCAGCAAGTCCTATTTATTGTTGTGGTAAGGTTTAGATCCCTAGAGCATGTGGCTCTAGGGGATATGGTTTTCTTTAGGTGGAGCATGTCCATCAATTCTGGGTTGGACATGGCCTTGTATGTCAGGCAGAGATCATCTCTGAGTAGGCGGTATGCAATGGAGTACAGCTGGAGTTTCTTCAGTCGAGCGCATCTGCTTGAGGCCAGTGATCCTGTTGTTGAGGTACTTCTGGGGTCTTTCCAGTTGTTGCACGTCTTGTAAGGTACATCCCAAATGGGGCATTGTACTCTATGATGGGTCTGATGAGTGATGCGTAGAGAGGCCCAATGACCTCTTTTGATCTGGATGCAAACCCTTTTGTGATTAGGTGGGCCACATAGAAGGATTTTCTAATCACTTTGGCAATGTGATTATCAAAGGAGAGGTTACTATCTACTTGCGTCTCCAGATCCCTTATTATGTCTTCCGTATTTAGGGGGCTACCACCAATGTGGTAGTTTGTGGGTACTTTCTTTTTTCCATAGGGGATGACTATGCACTTTTTGGCATTTAGCTTGAGGCCATGGTTTTGACACCAGGTATCTGTCTCAGTGAGACCCTTTGGAGGATGTCTGTGTCAGCCGGAGAGTCAATTATAGCCCCTGGTTTGCAGTAGTCTGCAAACGGTCAGCCATAGTCCTCCTGTGCTTTCCTGTACCTCTGAGAAGTATATGCCGAACAGGAGGCATCCTAGGACTGAGCCCTGTGGAACGCCACTTGTAACCGGTTTAGAGTCAGACATAGCTCCAGCAACTCTTACCATGCGGGTTCTGTCCGTAAGCCAGTTGGCAACCCATCTTGTAATGTAGGGGTTTATGTTCAGGCTGGTGAGCTTGTCTTTAATATCCGAGTGGGGAAATGGTGTTTAAGGCCTTTGTGAGGTCTAGGTAGGCTGTGTGGACCACCTTTCCCTCATCTATAGCCTTGGTAACGGTCTCAAAGAAATCCACCAGGTTTAGGAGGCATTATCTGCCCTTAAAGCCAAACTGGGTAGGGTCCAGTGTTTTGAGGTTCCCAATGTCTCTGTTAATGAGATCCATGATGATGCGCTCCATAGCTTTGCAGACCAAGCTAGTTAGGCTTACAGGGCGATAGTTCCCGGGGTCTGTTGTGGCTCCACCTTTGTGGAGCGGAATAACCATCGCTGTGTGCCACTGTGTGGGCATGTAGCCTGTGGAGAGGCTGAGTTTAAACAGTGCGTTTAGGTGAGGGGTTAGTTCATCTTTGAGCTTGTATAGGACGCAGCCTGGGACACTGTCTGGTCCCATTGAGAGGGTTGCTTTAACCTGACTGTCTGTGATTTCAGGAGCACTACATTCTTCTGGTATAGTTTTGGGCCCTTTTGGGGGTGAAGTTTGCACTGAACCCGTCTGCCAGGATGTTGGCTATATCGGTCAGTTCAGTGTATTTTGCACCATTCTGCACCAACTCCTAACTCCCAGCAGATCTGAGAATTGCCACTTAGATTCTTGACATAGCTAAAGAATGCCTTGTGGTTATCTTTGGAGTCCATGGCAATTTTTCTTTCGAAGCTAGCCTTGGATGATTTTATGAGGGAATGTAGTTTCTTGCTGATACTGATCAGGGAAGTCTTCCCTTCTTGGGATTTTACTCTTTTCTGTCCTAGTTTCCTCCTATTGTACAGCTTGTTTATGGCAGGGGTCCACCAGACTGGTTTACCTTTCTTGGAGAAGTGAGTCTTGGTTTTGTTTGGGATAGCACGATCCATGCATTCTTGTAGGTGCCCGTAGAGTGCATTAGTAAAAGATTTTGCAGCTTGGACAGCGTTATCCTTTAGCATGGGGGCTGTGAAACTTCCCACCTCGGTCTTAAGTAATGTGAGGTTTGCTTTTGAAAAGCTTTTCAGAGTGGTTTCTTTGACCAGGGGTGGTGGCGGAATGTGGATATCCAGAGTGATTAGTTTATGGTCAGATCTAACTAGCGAGAGGTTGACCTCCGGTGTGGAACACCAGTCGCCCATGTTGGTGATGACCAGGTCCAATATGTTTTCACCTCTGGTGGGGATGTTGACCAGTTGATCAGGGCGTTTCAGTTTATAAATTCTAGGAAATGTTGGGCAAGGGAGTTTGTACTTGAGTAGTTCTCCCAGTTAATGTTTGGGTAATAGAAATCACCCAATATCAGGGTGTTTGATAGGACCTTTATGTTTCCAGGAATGCAGAGTGTCCTTAGATCTCTTAGAACGCCTTCAGTGTTTAGTGGGCTCCCATCAATGTAGTAAATAGTGGGAACGGAGTTTTTCCCAAATGGGATGACAATGCATTTTTTGGCATTAAGCTTAAAGCCATGGTTTCAATACCAGGCCTTTCTGTAGGATGTCTGCATCACTTAGGGAGTTAATAATGGCTCCCAGCTTGCAGCTGTCTGCAAATTTGGTCAGCCAGAGTCCCTCCATGTTGGCCTGGACTTCTGAGAAGTAGATGCCAAACAGGACAGGAGCCAGGACCGATCCCTGTGGGACTCCACTCGTGACTGATCAGCAGTCTGACTTGGGAGTCCACAGCTTTCACACTGCGGGTTCTGAGCGCCAATTTGCAACCCACCTAACAATATAGGGGTTGAGGCCTAATTTGGTGAGTTTATCAATAATTCCTGAGTGAGGAATGGTATCAAAGGCCTTGGCCAGATTAAGGTAGGCAGTATGAACTGCCTTACCGTCATCCAGATCTCTGGTGACTGACTCATAGAAGTCAACCAGATTAGGCAGGCATGATCTACCTTTCACAAAACCAAACTGCGTGGGATCTAGAGTTTGGAGATTCCCTGTGTCCTTGTTAATTAGGTCCATTATGATGCACTCCATAGCCTTACATATTAGACTCGTCAGGGTAATCAGGTGATAATTTCCACGGTCTGTAGTCGCTCCTCCTTTATGGAGAGGGATGACTGTAGCAGTGCGCCATTCAGAAGGACAAAGCTTGAGGTGAAGCTGTGAGTGAGCAGGACACGCATATATGGTGCCAGTTCACTTTGCAATTAAATGTAGAACACAGCCAGGGATACTGTCGGGTCCCATGGAAGCTGTATTCTTGGCCTTGGACAATGCAGCTTTAACCTGTGCTGCAGTAATGCTAGGTGCCTGGCATTATTCCAGTACTGAGATTGGGCCTTTGGGGCGGGTTAAGTTGGCATTGAATCTGTCGGCCAGTATGTTGGCAATATCTGTTAGCCCAGTATAGGAGGTACCATTGTGCAGTAACTCAGACCAAATCTGGGTATTGCTGTGGAGATTCTTGATATAAACTATAGAAGGCTTTGTGGTTGTTTTTAGTGTCTGCCTCAATTCTGCCTTCATATCTGGCTTTCGAGGTTTTGATGAGGGATCTCAATTTTTTGTTGAGGCTAATAAGGGAATTTTTCCAGTCTTGGGACTTCTTTTTCTGTAAACAGTTTCTTCCTTCTGTTGTAGAGTTTATTAATGGCAGGGGACCACCAGATTGGCTTCCTTTTTTTGGAGGAGAGCGTCTTGGCTCTCCTGGGTATGGCTAGTTCCATGCATTCGTGTACATGTTCATACAGTGCACTGGTGTATAATTTGGCAGTCATGCAGCTATTTTCCACTGGCATGGGTACCGTGAAGTAAGCCACCTCTGTTTTTAGGAGTCCAAAGTCAACCTTGGAGAAGTTTTTCATGGTGGATACCTTTGCGGGGGGTGTGGGTGAGATGTGGCTTTCCATGAGGATTGGTTTGTGGTCAGATCTAATCAGGGAGGAACTGACTATTGGTGTAGAGCAACGGTTGACCATGTTAGTAATAACCAGGTCAAGAATCTTGCTTCCTCTAGTGGGAGTAAGAATAAGCTGGTCCAGGGCATTGGAAATGATGAATTCCAGGAAGCGTTGGGCCAGTGTATTGGTGCATGAGTAGTTCTCAGTTGATGGAGGGATAGTTGAAGTCACCTAGTATGAGTGTTGGGTTGGAATTTAATAGTTTCCAGGGTGCTTAGGAATGTGGAGCGAGTCTTGGGACATAGTTGGGAACCTATAGCAGGCTATGACCTAAATCTCCATCTTACCCAATGTTAGTTGAACCTGGAGTATCTCAGATGTGTTATGCTGGGCTACTAGTCTGGAGGTGTGCATATCCTTTGTGAATATGGAGGCACCACCACCTTTGGAGCTTCTGTCCATGTTCTGGAGCCGAAAGGTGTGAAATGAGTTATAGCCTGGTACTTAGGGGGTGCTTTCTGCTGCTTTAAACCAAATCTCCGTTACAGCACAAATGTCGATGTTTTCCATTTTGAGGAGTGCTTTGAGCTAGTGCATCTTGAGATTTAAACTTCTAGCATTGAGCAGCATGACCCTCAGACTGCATTTATTTATAGCGGTTACAGTGGTAAGTTGGTCTTTGGAACACTGCCTAAAAAAGGCACTATAATGGTGGCAAGAGCCTTAGACAATAACCGGAAACCCAGGGGTGACAGATGCAGGCCATCTCTGGCAAAGTATCGAGGTCTGTCAATCATGTCATATACTGGATCCCCTTATAATGACACCAGAAACTCCAATTGTTTAAGTCAATCATTTTCTGTTTGTACAGCGGTATCATTCTGGGCGATGGTAGGATGCTGCTCATGGCTAGGGTCACACCTGCCTGAGCCACATAATCTGAGAGCTCCACTATGTCTCTTTTCATGTAGTCCAGGGAGGTGTGTCTCAGGTCATTCATACCCAAATGGAAAGTGACAGAATCATACTTGTACTTGTTTTGGAGTGACCTAAGTGTGTGTATTATGTGTCGGAGTCTGGCACCTGATAGACAGCTGACTGTTACTTCTCCTTATTCAACCTAGTGAGTGGGACATCAGTGTGCCTCACTATTGAGTCACCTATAATTATTGTATTGGGCAAGCTGTTTTGCCTTAGGGGCTTAGGTTGAGGTGCACACTGTGTAGGTGAGCTGTGTGACTTGTGGTTTGTGTAGTGTTATGGTGGTAGAGTGCATTTCTGTCTTGGAGGTCTCTGTTTGGGTAGATTTGTATTGAGAGCCTCTGAAGGTGGATGTGTGGTTTGCATTTTTATGTGAGGACTGTGATGTAGGAGTTCTGGAGGGCTGTGTGTTCCATGTGGTGTGGTGCAGGTGTTGGCCTTCCCCCCTTGACCAGCTATTCTGGTCTTGGCTGCAGAGTGCATGGGTCCCAATCTGGAGATATAAGCCCATCTCTTCCAAGTCTTGAGTGTTCAGAGTAAGAGGAGAGTGTTATCTGTGTACAGGAGATAGTTGCTACACTGCCTCACAATACCAAAGTTCACCAGGTTGATAGGAGAAAGCACAGGAAATGGACCTTTAGACATGCCAGGAGGGATGGTCATCATTACTTAGTACTGGAGCCGTTTCCTTATAAAATGTCTAGTGCTGAGAGCACTTGTGTGCTACAATAATTGCTAGTAAAAGCCTGATGACATGCTAGGTAAATAAGCTAAAGTGCAAGAGAGAAGAGATCTAGCAATGTCTATGGGAAAAATTGAAGAGCAGACTTTCTGCCACCGCTAATATACTTTAAATGCAGTGTCAGCTAGCACACTTGAGTGTGTGGCAATATTAAAGCAAATACAGTTAAAATAAATGCAGTTAAATGAAAAAATGACACGTTAAGTGCAGAAAGCAGTATAATCAGAAAAAAAATCAAAATGGAGGCACGTAAAGTCTCTCTTTCTCCTTTCTGTTGCTCTTGTAGTCTGCAGGATGCCAAAACAGAAATCGGAGCTTAAACAAGCGCAAACCCGGGCTTTTAAACCAAGTTGAAAGGGATAGAAAAACTGCCCAAACAGCCAATAAACTACAGTTTCAGAGCCAGAAACCATTCCTTTTGTGGTAGATAGGCTTAGTGCTTACCACGCCCACTGATAAGCTGGAAGTCTTCCTTCTAACACAGAAAGGTCTGAGAAACTTACAAAACAGTCCTGGATACAGAACATCTGTATCTGGACTACAGGAATGGTGGGAAACAAGCTTAGAACTTTTTTTCTTCATCATGCCCCCATAAATATGGGTATTGCTGAACCAATATGTATTTAGGTACATAATGTACCGCTATTGCCTTTGTTGTAGCTTCATTAATTGTGTATCCTGAGAAGATCTAAAACTGTTTCATTATGCTTCACAACACTAACATTCCTTTCTAGTTTTGTCAGGTATAACATAATGTTAGCTGCAAATAGAAACAGCTTTTCTCGACTACCATACCAACTATATCCTTGAATTGCTGAGTCCCTTATTTTCTTTTCAAATTGTTCTAAATATAATGCAAATAACAAAGGGGAGACAGGACACCCCTGCCTGGTTCCTCTGCTCAAGCAGAGATTATCAGAGTGGACCCCACCAACTTTAATTTTCACCACTGATCCCTCATATTTCCTCCTAAATCAACTTTATAATTTTATCAGAGAATGCAAATGCATCCATTCCTCTGCTCATAAAGTCCCAGCTTACTCTGTCAAATGCCTTCTCTGCATCAAGACTCACCAATAACAGTTGTATTATTTTACATTCTGTTTCCCTCTGGAGCATCAATGTTCCGTTAATGTTGTCAAATGTTTGCCTCCCCTCCACAAAACCACACTTATCTACATCTATTCATTTTGGTTTCACTTTCGGCATTCTTTTAGCCATTACAGATATAAACACTTTACAATCCTGGTTTAGTATTGAAATGGGCCTGTATGAAGCTGGATCTGATGAATATTTACCCACTTTACATATTACAGCTGTGATGTTATGGGCTAGTGCCAGCATAGCCACCTGGAGTTTTGTAAAGAATGACATGTCCTTTGAATATCAAACTGAGTATTCTTCTGAACATTAATGACATGAAGTAGGGCATATGCTTTAGTCCCCTACCAGTTTAATGAAGTCCAAAAAAGTCCAATATTTCCAGATTTTCTTGTTCTATTCCTGCTAATGTCCATCTCCCAAACCCTGTCTCTGCTTCATTTCCAATGTACTCCTCGATTCTTCTAGTCAAATCTTGCTCTTTTTCCCCCACTCTCAAGCATTTTCCACTGAAACAATGGAACATGTTTCACTGGCACAGTTCCTCTGTGGTCTTTGTTACCAGAAGACCAAGAAGCAGAATCCCCTTCTGTTTCACAGCTCACGTTTTGTTGGACAAACATTTCAATTTCTTCCTTATCATGTACTTCATCAAAAAATGAGCTTGTTCCTCCAGGGAAAAATATTTTGAAGATAGCTGGGTACAGCAGTTTGAATCTCATGGCTTTCTTGACATTCCCCGAATAATGGAATAAATTTACTTCTCTTCTGACTGGTGTACATCGAGTAGTCAGTCAGTCATTCTCCACAAACACTCTGCTGTCTCCCACTTTTAATACTTTGTCCTTCTGCCACAGTTTTGTCAGTATCAACTCCTTCTGCTGGTAAGATTGCATCTTTACTATTAAAGGGCTAGGTTGTTTTCTCATATCCATGTTTGGAGCATACAAACAATATGTCCTTTCAATTAACAATTCATGTTGTGGAATACCAATCCAGATGCTTATTTCTGCTTTCATAAAATTAATACAGTCTGTGCCTTCCAACTTCTCAAGTACAGCAGAAAATCTCAAGTTTTCCTTATCTGATCGGTCATCTAATTCTATTAATTTTTGAAACCTCTCTTGTTGTGCAGTCTCATATTCAGCCAGCCTTTTCTTCATTTCCACCTCTGAGTTTTGCAGTTTTATCACCTTATCTGAATATCGGTTTAAAGCTTCTTCCATTTTTTCCAGCCTTGTATTGTTTGAGATTATATACTCCATCAGTATTTCATTTATTTTAGTCAGGTCTGTATGCAATTGCCTTAAACTTTCCTCTAGGTTACCAGAAGTCATGTCTGAAGCTTGCACTGCTTTTTACTGAACAGCTACAGTACTCTCCCCAGTCAGCGTTTTTTCATTTCCTTTTACAAATGATTTTCCTCCAGGTCCTCTGTATTACATTTTTCATGGCATCCAGACAGTACACTTACTAGACAGTTACTGAAATTTCACCGAAATCCAGGTCCACCGAAATCCAGGTCCACTGGCTTTCTTTAAGTTTTTGTTTTCACAACATGAGAGCTAGAATTAAGCTGTTACTCAATTTGCAGCCATCTTGGAAGTCATCAAAGGAACCAGGGTATTGGGAGCAAACAAGAGAGAGAAAAGTAATAAAATGGGAAGAGGCCAAGAAGTTGCCTGGACTTCAGAGACTATCAGAGTATAGACAAAGAGAAAGAGATTGAGAAATCCTAAATGAAAGACCTGCTTTGGTAGGGTTTTTAATTGAATCTATAACAGAAGCTGCTGTTAAAAAGGGATAATTATTTGGTATATAAAATATTGCACAGTAATTATAGGAATCAATCAGAAGAGGTTAGAAAAGACTGGGAAGATACTGGATAAGTAATTCACAAGGAAACAATGTCAGGACATATGTATGGTTCTCAAATAGGCAACATAGTCCAAATGATTCAGGATTTTTTCTTGGAAGTGTTTGCATAGTTATTTTTATACCCCAACCAGACTTCAAAGAATTTTTCCTCAGACAGATGGCAAATGTTGGAGGTGTGATGAGGAAGAAAAAGGTAACCGTGAACATATGTTTTGGGAAAGTAAAGAGTTAGCAGATTTTTAAAAGATTCCCTACAGAGTCCTCAGTCAGAAATGAGCAAATTGGTGTAACTAACAAAATGGGAGTTGGGATACAGGATCTGAATTGCCTAGACATAGTAAGGCCTTGTTAAGTTTAATTCTGGTGGATGCCAAAAAGCAATTACTTGAAATGGAAATCAAAGTCTAAATCAACTACATTTGAAGTGGTGAACATTGTACAGAGATAAAAGAACAGGAAAGGTGACCTTCAGAAAATGATAGGAGCCAATTACACAGAAATAATGTTTTGAAAGAGGAGGAGGGAGGTTTAAGGGAAGACAGGAATTGAGTCATTTATGTAATGCTGGATTGATAACAGTATAAAAGAATATATGTGATGTATAATGTTTGTAACTGTGAACATGTTGATATTTTTTCCTTATATATGTATGTGCGTATCATTGGCCGATTTCAACTCCAGCACAAGGGCATGCCCCCACCCACCCCCACCCCCACTCCCACTGTCCCATTACGTGAAAGACAGAGAAAAAAAACTTTTGCAACTCAGTAAATTATGGTGGTAGACTGCCATGATTTCATGAATATGAAAACCAGCACACTCATTTCAACTGCACCGTTTTGTTTGTACTTTCCAATTTGGCCACAAGATTTTGATCAGAAGTTTTTTTTGTTTTTTGGGGGGTTTTCTGCATGTTGTATTGCCTGATCGCCTGGATGGTCTTCCAGTTACATGGCCAGACAGTGCAACAAAGGCAGGCCGAAAGGAGTAATTGCCCCATGCATTTACTTGATAAGGGTGCAATTCACTCTAAAGTAGTATATTAATTTTTTGTAGTGTATATATTTCTCTTTAAGAGGTAAAGAATCTAAGGGCAAAAACGCAGATATCCGAAGGACTCCTGTGTGCTGCTCTCCCACTTTTACATCTTGCATAGGCATCGCCCCAAACACCTGTGAATAGCTGCACAGGTGGAGGGGTATTGCTGAGAAATAATTACAGCAAGTCAAGCAATTTACTACTTGGTTTATTTATGGGTTACTGTTAGTCCTATTATGGTTGAAACATTTTTAGCTGCTTAAAATGGAGGTCTGTCTTGATAGAACACTAGATTTTGCCAGATAACATCATCAGCCAAAGAAAAAGTACAAATGTTTATTTTAACTTTTTTTGTCCTGGAATGCAGTGTATAAAGAAGGACAAATGTTAACACAGACAGTGATTGACAAAGTTCTGACTGATCTTAGACTATTTCTTTAAGGCTTCTAAGAGGAGGAGCTATTCACTGTAGCACTGACCTTTACCCCAGTGGTAGTTTTGTCTGTGGACTTCATGAGTTGTTGATTCAAGCTTGGTTGACAGCTGGAATGGATTTATTTCCTAAACTATACTTTACATGTTATCTAAGTAATCTAATTTTTGCTTAGTTACATAGGTAATATCTGTATTACTAATTGAGATTGAGTTTGTGGTCAAATTGAAAAATGTTGTAAAATTTGCCTTTTATACTAATTGGTAATGGGTACTATAGAAAAGTTAAACATTGCATTTACATATTTACAGTGAATGGTTACTCTACTGAAGTTAATGATTGCATTTCCATATGGTGTGATGTGCTGTATTTCCCAGAGTAGCAGTTACTGTTGTTAGGAATGTCCTACAAGAAGCTACAGACAATAGCGATCTGCTACAGATGCATTCAGATAAATGTCGGAAAGTCTGCTATCTAAAGCTGTTAGTTGCTGGGCAGCAAAACTTTTAAATTTCTAAGTAGTTACCATCTTGCTGCAATGTGTGGAAGTAGCTGTTGTGAGTGGGAATCAAGCAAAAGACTGCAGCAACCGTTTTATTCATATCACATTACAGTTGCTTTTGCATTAACCCTCCTTACTCAGAAAACATTGGATTTTATTAATTAGGATTGGTATTTCGCTAGAACAGTAACTGTTACAATGAACTCTCTCATCAATGATACACATATGTGCAGACGCACAGTACACTAGGAAGCATGAAGCGTTTCATTATACTGTTAATGCTGTTAAGGAGTACTGGTTGAGGCAGAAGTTTTTCTTGACTACTTTTTAACTCAAATACAGTGTCATATACTGTTTCCAGACACAGTACAATTCATTGATTCATCACAACTGCTCATCAGCTACCTTATCTTGTTGATTTAAAAGACAGACAGTCTTAAATTTTACTCTGCTAAGCTTATCATACAAACCGTACTTGTATGAGTTTGTGGTTAAATTATCCAGTCAGGATAAGTAGTGTTAAACCCATCAAGTGGAGCAAGTGTTTGTCCATCTTGTTTCACAACAGTTCATCAATAGAATTAAACATTTCTGGACAACAGGTCACAATACTGACTAGATATGAAGAGAAAGAAAGGTCCCCCGAACACATACACACACATGGAGAACCTGCAGTTTTAGTTGAACAAAAATGCATAGTCCTTTGCTGCAAGTCTGTGTTCTGATGAGCAAATGAGCTGTTTGGAAAACTGGATGAGGTATACCAAATGTCTACAATAAATACCATACACATTATGGTGCTGAACTGTAGTTATTTTGAATGCAACTGGAAGCAACACCTTTTAGGTCCACAGGTAAATCCTAGACTAATGACTAAATAACCTTTTAAAGCATTTATGCAAACCACTGTTACCCGCAGTCAAGAAACTGACACATACAGAATAATACTAGGTTTTATCCAGACCTTTGCCACTGTTGAACTCCATAAAAATTCAGGTTTCATGCATGTATTCTGCAAAACAAATGGAGAGCGCTGTTGTGCTTTATGCCAAAACAAAGACACTATCTGGTATTCTGATTTCTGAGCATGTTGAATATGATTGCGTTTTTCACCCAGACATTTCATAAACAGGAATGTTTTTAACAGTGGTTTTGACCTTCACTTAAAAAAAAAAGTAATAAAAAACAGCAACAAAAAAAAGAGGAGGCAGTAAACCGGCAAAGCAAATATTACATTTGAATGAAATTTGTACAAACTCAAAGTTATGCCAGACTGCCTAATGTAAATAAAATACCATGGATATCATAGCGGTAGTTCATGCAATTCCAATTCCAAAATCGATCTTAAAAAAACTGTTGGAGAATTAAATGTATTCACAAGTCTTGCTATGCTAAAGAAAATAAAAATGGAAATTTTAGGGAAAAGTGAGGTCTGTACTTAGATTTACACGATATTATTGGAAGCAGTCTTAGAAATCTGTTTCTGGTTTAAATAGGTAGGGTAGTCTGAGTGAATAGTAAACAGATACATGGGGTCAAACAAAGCTTATTATTAGGTAAACAGTTGTCATGACTTGTTAATAGTGATGCATAGCATGTTTTGCTGTTCTAACAAGTAGACAGCAGTTTATGAAAGTAGACCTCCGACATATGTACTTGCAGCTGGCAATGAAATAAGGTTCCTGACACAGTTTGATAATGCAGATAGAAGCTTTCAGTTGGTATTAGTTACTTAATTCTGAGTTTCTGTAACGGAATAACTGAACAGGTATTCCTGAACATTTTTGGATTTATTTCTTACTCTCCAAAAGATAAAAAATTGCTATATATTTGTGGAACAATAACTAAGCCTCTACCCATTTGCAAAATACATTAAAAGTAACATAAAAAGTTGCTTTACTCTGCCACATCTGATGATTCTACTATTTGAGGAGACAGGAGTCTCCCTTTTCTTTTAGGGTTGCCACCTTTTCAAATGCCCAAAGTGGACAATTGTGGCACAAGCATGATATTTTGCAGGCCAAAACATACCCACAGCCAGTACAAAAGGACAGAACTTAATTTTTCCAAAATAAAAAGGTTATTCTTGTAGCATTTTAGTTGCTTATTCTGTTTCTGATAACATTTAGGTGTTTCAGATACAGAATAACTTTTATGCAACTACTACATAAAATATAAGAAATAATTTTGCCCTAAAATCTCAGGACATTTGCTATTTGTACAATTTTTTTGCAGGACACAACTGCCCAAAGAGGGACTGTCCCTCGCAAAGTGGGACAAGTGGTAACCCTACTTTCTTTATAATAAAGGGGAGTATTACTCTCTGAAGAGCTATGTTGGATAAAAGTTATATGGCACTTTGACACTTCTCAGTCCTCATGAGTTACTTGGCAACTCTGGACCTAAAAAGATGCTTATTATCATGTTTCCATAGCCATGCTTCTCAAATGTCCAGATTTTCACAGAACAGCCAGATTTCTGCATTATATTTTTGGTCCACTCCTCATAAAATTTGTGGTTTTCCAGTGATTCACCAACTGACACTAAATGACATACATTTGAGTTTCAGATTTCATATCCTTCAGAAAAGCTATTTTATGCTAGCAACTTTCTGAGCTATAAGAGCAATATTTAAAATTTGTCCCTGTTCTTGGGCCTTTGTCCCCCCATTAGTTTTGGCTTTGTCCAGATTTCTTGAGATAAGTGGTTAAGAGGTATGCATAGCCATAGGCTTCAGGAAATGTGTAAGATTCTATGTTTCTGGATCACATTATCAGTTATGTGCATTACTCTTTGGTTTGTCTACAGCGCCAAGAGTATTCACAAAATGTCTAGCCCCAGTCATACCTTATTACAGACTGAATGGTATTGACATATTTCCTTAGTTAGATGACTTGCTTATCTTTGCAGAGTCTTTATCCAGATATCAAGAGGCATTAACATGGGTTGTGTCTCTTTTGACCAATCTGAACTTCCAGATAAATATTGCAAAATCTTCCTTGACTGTCTCATAGGATTGTGTTTCTGGGATGCCTTATAGAATCTTTTATTCAAAATCCTTTTTAGCACAAGACAAAGTGTGTCTTTATTTGGAATTTTTCCTGAATTTCTCCAGTCAGTCTCAGACTTTTGCAAGAGAATTTCTCAGGATCCTAGAGTTCATGGCTTCTATAATTCTTATGATACCTCTAGCCAGATTACAGATGAGAAAGATACATTGCTTTCTAAAAAAACACATGGACCCAGCACTTGCATTTTCTGGTGTGTCAAACTCCAGCTTGGGAATTTATAAATAAAGGAACCCAGGTCTCCCTTTCCCTCCTCAGACCCCACTCCAATCCAACCTATCACCACATCAGATTTTGTTTGGGAACCAGTTTCAAGAGAGGTAAAAGTGTAAGGCCTTTGGAATACTTCAGACAAAAGAAATCCCATCAGCTTAAAACAGATGATGGCTGTGAACCATGCCTTGCAGTCTTTCCAAACCTTTTGGTGACTAGGATCTCTCCAAGTGATTACAGACAATACCAGTCAGGTGGTATATAAACAAGCAAAGAACTAGAAGGTCATACCCCCTATGCAAAATGGCAGTGATCACAACTAAAAATGAGAATAAAAATAAACACACCACTGAACAGCAGTAGCACCGGAACACAATTTAATGAAATAAATAAAATCAAAGACTTGGCGCTTTCGCCCATCCAAAAACTAGGGCATCATCAGAGTAAAGAAAATATAACCACACACAAGCTTATTTAATGAAAAAAATAACCACGATTGAATTAAATATGTAAATAAGCAAGCAATTAAATAAATAAATAGGCAAAGAAAGCCAATACACAGTTACTAACTCAGCAGCCATAATATTAGAATGCCAGTGATAGCTTGGAAGGTATCTCTTCAGCATTTCTTTATCTTCCAAGCATTTTACATTTTCATTAGAACAAAACATAATAGCAGACAAGCTGAACAGGACCAGGTCAGACACTCATGAATGGAACCTGAATAAGGGGGTCTTCCAGGAATTCATCTAGTTGCGGGGAACACTTAAAATAGAGGTTTGCCTTCTTTCAAAACAGACAACTAAACAAGTTTTATTCCATGGCTCCTTGCAAACAAGCTTGGAAAACAGATGCATTTGCATTCTGTAAGGGAATGCTCCTTTATGTATTTCCAGCCTTTCCACACATATCCAAGGTAATTCTGGAGATTCAAAAGGATACCCAAAAATACTCCTTTTGGCCCAGGCAACATTGGTTCTTCCTTCTTATGGGATTAGCCAATGGCAATTTCCACAAGCTTCCTCAAAGAGTGTGTCTACTCACACAAGATAGGGGGAACTTTGGTAGAAACCAATATCATGCAACTTCAACTGACCGCCTGTATAATTCAATTAGAATACCTTTTAGGCATTTAGTTCATGAGGACATATAGCAGGTACTGAAAGTAAGTCTGCAACTAGAAAATTCTATGTTGGTAAGTGGAAGCAATTTTCTAGTTGGTGCCTAGGCAATAACCAGGGGCCCATTCAGGATTTTGTACCACTGCTGCTCAAATTTGTGTGCCAGGTACTTTCCCCTGGCCTAACTTATTCTTTGATAAAGGCTCATATTGTGGCTATTTCAGTATCTCAGCCCATGGATCCTCCTCTTTTTTCTCTGTTGTTAAGCAGTTTCTGAAAGCAGTTTTGCACTTGAGACCTCCTCGTAAACAGGTTGCAGACCTTTGGGAACTCAAACTAGCTGCTGGAGAAATTGATATCACTTTTGAACCTGCCTATCAAGCTGATTTAAGGTTCTTGACTTGGAAAACTGTATTTGTTATTGTTCTGACATCTGCAGCAAGCTCTCCTGATTTTCTGTGGGGCATCTTTAAGGACAAACCCTCTCATTCATGCCCAAACTAGTTTCAGAGTTTACTTTGAATCAAGTCATAGGACTTACAATACAAAAAAAAAAAAAAAAAAAAAAAACGAGAACACATTCTGCATACTCTGGGCACGCATAGGTAGCTCAGGTACTATCTTGAGAGAATGAAGCCCTTTAGAAAAGCCAACCAATCATTTATTTTTTATCAAGGGGCAAAAAGGGACACCCTATGTCTAAGCAGAAAATTTCCAGGTGGGTGTTCTGAGCTATTATTTTTTGTTATTCTCACCGTGGCAAATCCATTTCAAGAAGTATGCAAGCACAGTCCAATACAGCCTTGTTTTCTTCAATAGCATACTGGAAAGGGGTGGACTCTACAAGCATTCTATGCATGGTCCTCTGAGCATACATTTACAAAGCATTACAAAAACTGGATTCTTTTCCAGGCCCATGTCTAACTATGCTAGCATCATTCTCCAAAGGAATCCTGGTTCTATATCCATTCTCATCCTAGGATGGATAAGCTTTGGTGTTCATATGTCTGAAGGGCTACTGCAGCATTGGGAATGATTAACATAGTACAGCTGTGCAAGTTGCTCTTACTCGTACTGTACTTTTGCTATGGAATAGGTATAACACGTCCTCTCTCATATTATTACATTTGCAAATGCACAATGCTTACAAAAATATACAGGAAGAAGCCTTAAGACAGTTATCTGAATACTTATGTACAAGTGATTATGTAAGTGACCAGATATGCTAGTGACATCAGCAGATGAACAGTAGATATTACTGTAATAAAAACAATTCAGAGAGAAAAAAGCAGTAGCTGGCAAATGGCTAGGATTCAGTAAGTTGGTACACAGTTAATACACATCTAACCAGACTGACTTGATGGAGTTTCGAAAGTGAGGTACTAAGTACATCAGCGTGTGTAGTACATTATAAGTCAAGTAGTAGTGTTGGTGAAAGCAAAGTAGGTATGAGGAAGAATGCAGTAAAGTGATAAAAAGGTAAAAGAAGAAGGTAGGGACCATAAGAACAAAAAATGGATTGTGCAAATAACTACTGCCTCCCGCTGGATGCCAACATAGCTTCAAATGAGGTCACAAACCCCTCTTTGCAATATACAATATAACTGACAAAATATACTTAGGTAAGGGCTCTCTTCCTAGCAAGTGCAGCAAAGTGGGATTCTGTTACCTGCTAAATGGTTCACAAACTACTTTGAAAGCAACCTTAACAATTCAGCCTGGCAGTTTTAAGACAGACATTGGAACTTACTTCAAAGGTTTCCCTCAGATATCAGTCTTGGGCCCTATCCTATTCTATTTGCACATTACAGACATTATGCCTACCACTGACCCCTTTTACATTTACCCTATATGCAGATGACATCATGTTTCAGAGATCAACAAGCACACTCCACCAATCAAGTCGAGAAACTCTAACCAATCTGACCTAAACAAGTTTTGTTTGCCACAAAATGAATCATCTTACTTTCAACTACAACTAAAACTGCCCTTATGATTTTGGCAAACCTCAAAAAGCTTTGCAGAAGCAAACCACTCTTCATCCTTTGCTTTGACGAAACTTATTTCTTACTAGTAGTCCAGCAATGTAAATATTTAAGGCTGACACCAAGCCTCAGCTAACATTTTAAAATAACATACAGAAATTATTATAAATAAAGTTAATTCCCAACTGAAAGTATATCATAACTTCCAGTCATGTTGCTCCCCCACTTGGTCTGCCTTCCAAAACCCCTGCAGTGGTCTACTTGCCTGACTGCACCCCCCACCTTCTGGAAATTCCTGGATACTCCATTGTGAATGTTTGCCTACATCTTAAGTGTTAATTCAATAAAGGTGTTAAAAAAGGGAAAACTTAATCTTTGCTCAAGTCTGGTGATATGTGCATGTTGGCAAAGACATGGCTGAAAGACGCTGTTTAGGCTTACTGGAAATATTAACAAGCATCCATCAATACTAATTGCTGGATTGCAATGAAACTGATCTGCAGTAATGATGATTAAAATGCGAGCTCAATAAAAGAACGTATGAGGCAAATGAGAAATACAAACTTAAGACAGTAATCCAGTGCATTTTATTGGGAGTGGTCAAACTCCCAACTAAGATATATTTGCTCCTCAAGTTCTAACACTACTTCTGACCTTTTATTGTCTATTATATGTGAACTGATTACACAACTGAACAATGTCTAGTTTTTCTCTTGGATTTATTAAGATTCAGAATTCCCAGCAAAGAGAATGAAGTTATCACATGGATGAAGTTATCACATGGATGACTAACAAGTCAGATCTGCCAAGTCTGGACAGCTTTACTAAGCAACACAATTAATGCTACCCATAGACAGGAACATGAAAAACTAGATCAAAATAGGAAAAAAAGACACTTCTATTCTCCCATAACATATTTGGATAGATATTGTAATGGATTATTTGCCACCTACATTGCACAAGTCTTTACCCCAACATGACCCCCATGATGTACTCCTCCTTGCATCCAATCAGTCCATGAATCCCACCTGCTAAGACAAAATCATGACTAGATTGACAACCTTACAGCCCATCAATTTCCTGCTTGAATCAAGAGCTTAATAAGCCCTTTCATTCTTCTAGAAAGAGAGAGCCAGGTGTTAGGGAGCAGTCTGTCATGCATTTATGTGGGCACCCACTTCCAAATACTCAAGTCTTTGGTGCTTTGTGGCTTCCATATATTGCCATTATCCTAGGGTACATGTAGCACACTGCCATATCAAACCATATGTTGCCTGCAATCCCTGAACACACCTGTTGGGACTGGCAATGCAGCAAGTTGAACTACCTCCTCCCCAAAGGATCCAGGAACCACTGTCATCCATTCTCTCTCACACTCCCTGCCCAGTCTCTTCCATGCTCCAGCTGCTAACTGAACTCAAGTAATCTTGGGGCATAAATAAAACCTCATCGGTCTATGATCCAGGGCTGAGGAAGCATACATTCTCATTTTATTGACCATGTATCTTTAAATCATTACTACTGTGCATCTGCATCAGTGCAAGACAACATTTGTCATTGATAAAACAGAGAGAGGGCAGGTTTCAATGCTATGTGCCCACTAGTTGTCAGAATAAGCTTTTGTATTCTAGTGATCTTGTAAGGGATAAAGTAGGTTATCAAACAATGGCTGGATTAACATGAAGCTATTTACACGAACAAATCACAGCATCAAACATTTTAATTCTAATAACTATCAAATGTTAATTGCCTATACAGCTTCCTTTTGAAAACTAAGAATAAAAATAACAAAAAACATAGTTCTCAGCTGCAAAACTTGTGTAGAAAGAAAACCAGGAGTCAAATTAGCGCTTTTGTGTAGAAAGAAAACCAGGAGTCAAATTAGTGCTTTTGTTCCTTTTACTTCCAGAACTTCATGAGAAATAAAACACCATTACAAAATCACACTTTAAATACTCAAATTAGATGACATCATTCAATTAAATAAAATGGGCTCTATTAAAAGTATGCTAAGCCAAGTATAACAATATTACTAGCATGTGAATTTTTATTATACTTGGTTTAGTGTACTTTTAATAGAGGCCATTCTGTTTGAATTCTAATTTGAGTATTTAAAGTGTGACTTTGTAATAGTGTTTTATTTCTAATGAAGTTCTGGAAATGAACAAAATCGCTAATTTGACTCCTGGTGTTCTTTCTACACAAGTTTTTCAGCTGATAACTGTGTTTGTTGTTATTTTTATTCTTAGTTTTCAAAGTGTTTGCCTGGTTTTGTGCTTTTGGTGTTTTA
The DNA here is from genome assembly GCF_019279795.1 of Protopterus annectens. NCBI lineage: Eukaryota > Metazoa > Chordata > Ceratodontiformes > Protopteridae > Protopterus > Protopterus annectens. Next base: position 153,132,490 of record NC_056746.1, on the reverse strand, counting down.
TACGTTTTCACTTGTTTGTATCTGCGTTTTAGTCTACTATGGTTAAACTTGACTGTTAGTTGCTTTCTCCACCAAAAGTATTACAGCAGTAAACAATGCACTCATTTTCCTATCAATTTCTACATTTTCTGACACCTTTTATGAGTGAAAGCCATGCCTGAATTTGACTTGCGTAAATATTTTCACAGTGGTCTCAAATCAGAGAAGAGCTGATAACATTACCAAACCTGCATGATGCAAAACATGCATCCAACACTGTTCTTCGCACTATACCAGCTGCTGTTTCCAAAGACAGAAACAAACAATAATGTAAGCAAAAGACGTCAGCGATATAACTTGTGCATCATAAAAGTAGTATCTACCAGAATAAGTTCATTTTGAGGAAAAAAACATAAAACTTGCCCATGAACTCTCAGGATCTTAAGAGGATAAAGTAAATGAAGCATCTAGCTATACAGAATGTACTTATGGCATCTTAACAAGTAGGGGAAGCCATTGAATCTATGGACTCTTTACTACCAAAGAAAAGTAAGTATAGTTATAAAGCAAAACAGTAAATAAATATATACAACATACTTATGGTACAAATAAAAGTAAAGTGTTTGACTACAAAGGAATAATTTCAATGGCAATTTAAATGACAGTGTGCTTATTCCGTAGCTTTTCAACTCTCCCAGACACTTTTAATAACCATAATACTAACTTATCAGTTCAGTGTGGTCTGCAATTATTGACAATGCCACTATTTGTGCAATGCCATCTTCGATGCAAATGAAGATATTCAATACTTCTTTTAGCAAAAACGTTTAGAATTTACTATTTTATAAAGGAAACAGGCATAACCATTACTCCATCTCATCAGTTGGTCAAAGCAAGCTTATCACGTTAAAAGGTAAGAAAATACATACTAAACACTTAACTCGATTTAAAAAATTCACATTGAATTTATCTTTCTTTCCAAAGTTTGTTCGTTTATTATTACTTTCCAAACAGACAGAACTTTTCTGTGTGGTGCCTTTCAAAACACTGACTACATTGTGATGTGCATGAACTGAATATATGTCATTTTTTTTCGAAAAAATAATAGAATATTTTACATTCTCTTTAAATTATATGCAAAGGTTTAATAAGGTCGGATGCAACAAAGGAGCTAAAGCCACTCGGATTAAACGTTTCAAAACAATCATTTACCACAAACTCGGCTGACTCCTTAGCAAATAAAACGCGTCCCCTTCATTTACTTTTAATTTCATTTTTGTAGCTGCCTAGTAACAAAATATGCATGCATAAGGACTAAAATTAAGCAACTCTGCTATCCAATCAGAGATTAATAGTAATAGTGCAGTATTAAACACTATTACTACTACCCGTCTAAACTCAATAATCAGAAACATTGCAAACCTGCAAAAACAATACTATTCTAAGTATGTAAACAGCGTGTGCAGCCTTATTACTCCTAGTTAATAATGTCAGCAATATGAAGGAAGGGCTATAGAAATATAGACAAACAAATTCAGTACTTGTTTTCTTTTATCTTAAAAGCTCAACTAAAGTAAAACAAAGCCGCTTGTTTCGTGGGGTAATATCTGCACAACAGCAAACTATCTGGTTATAGTTATTTGTGTACACTGCATTAAATAAAAGAAGTTTAAATAAACTGATGCTATGCATGAGCATACAAGTGATACTGATTACATAGTTGGGTAATAAGTTCATCAATTCCTAATCACATCAGTAATGACAGTACGTCTGAAGTGGACCGTTAAATCCAATTCTCTTGTCCGGAAGTGCTGCCAATTACAGGCACGGGTTTTAAAACACAATTAACTAGTTACCTTTCTTGTTAGAAAACTGAGCCTCCATGACCCACTTCCTGGTTTAGTGTTGCCCTGGAGCTGAATAGCTCGCGTTGGCGTCTAGAAAACGTCTTGCGACATAACCGACTTTGGACGTCACGAGGAGGGTGGAAGCTGTAGTCAATTTGATTCTAGTTAATTGTTGGTGTTTGGCGGGTTTCTGCACTTTCTGACTAGTGTGTAGATATGTACTTTGTACCATTTTATTAAGGCTTGTACAATATGTACTTCCAACAAAAAAGCTATGATTTTGATTGTACAAATTACGCGTATTTTGTGAACTCTGATGTAAAAATGTTAAGAGTAAGCATCCTATTTGTGGTCCTAGTTCGAAGCACTTCACTTCATCTGCCAACAACATACCTGTCAAACTTACATGTCTTACATGAGGAACTCAACCAATCATAATGTGGAACAAATGAGCAAAATGTGGAATATTTATTAAAGACTTATAAGACCCTACGAGGACGGTCTTGTAATGAGTATGGCTAACAAGCATACGAAGTGTGTTGAGCTAAATGCAGGGGTGTAGCCAGAGATTTACATTTTATACTCAGACCTAATTTTGCTGCCCCACATTACCCACCTATCACTTTAAAATTGTATTCAACCCCCAAAATGCTACTCCTATATATATATATATATATATATATATATATATATAGGAAGAGGCACGCTATTTTCAGCAGTTAACATTTATATCCATAAAAACCTAGTTTTAGAGGTGTATTCCTTTTGTGCATGAATTCTCTGAATGCCTCTATACTGCAAATATTCATCTGATGTTGTAAATCTTTGTTTATTCATTACAGATAGGACCTCGGTTCCATCCTCGGAACTGATACGGCTGTTTCCCAGCTCACGCAAACCAAAAACTCTCAGCTAAGAACCTACCAACAATGCCCCTCTCCTAGCTACTCCAAATCTCATTTGTCAGACGTGTTAGCCATCTCTCTCTCAAAGCTAAGTAGGCAATTGTTAATTTTATGACAGTTTTTCTTCAAAATTACTACATTTTTAGTCAAGTTAGTCTTTTCTCACTGTTGCCTATAACCTAAGCATATTTCCTACCCTTTTCCTTGTTAATTTAATTTTTTACCTTTTTTTGGTACTGTCCCTCTCTCCTGTCCTTGACAGGCCTTCCCTTTTAACTAGTGGTATTTTTTAAAATAATATCACTGGTATTTTCTCCCTTATTTTTTCTATAGGATAGCATTTTTTACCTTACCATGTCAGCAGGGCCGGCCTTAGCTGAAACGGCGCCCTAGGCGCTCCTTAAGCCCCACCCACAACATACTCATGAAACACCCCTATTTGAGCCACACCCACAGGTAGGTCACTCCCCAAGAAAGCCACTGCAGTCATTTCCTTAAATCATTTAAATGCATAAGAAGAAAAAGATACCTTGTAATGTAGTTAAACTACAACTACCTTTGTGTACCCGTTTCCACTGTAAATACCAGCGCTGGATCGTGGTCAAATAGGGCCCTTGGCAGGGTAATAGACCACCCCCCCCCCAGAGCAGCCCCTTCTGCAGCAATCCCCTACCCCCCAGAAGCAGCCCCCTCCCCAGCCACTCCAGTGTTACATTACTTGGCTATTTCTCCTCAGTTACCATAAACACTGTTCAAACCTGTCAGTGTGTATACTGTTTTCTTATTTACTTCTACAATGATTACAAATATTTTAATAAAATAACATAAACACAGATAGCCATTTGCTAAACAAACAATACAGTCTCACAATGAAAACAGATTTAGCATGAGCAGTAAAACTTCTCTGCCCTTCAAACTCACATTCATTGAAACAGCATTAAAACCCACATTCAAATAAAATGCATCTGGCCAGTGGAGAATTAAGTTTACCTTTAGGCTCTTTTCAAACTACAGGCTCCTTGAACACATTCTTATGGCATGCATATATGCATGTGTTCTTTGATTCACCTTCCTGATTGCATTAAACTATATTCCTTGTATACTAAAGCACCATCTGTTAGTGTGTGTTTTAAAGTTGTAGTTTTGAACATTTTTGCAGTAAGCAATGGAACGAAATGTATGACCCAATAATGACAAAACTGCCCATTTCAGAACATTTTAATCATAAAAGGCCACTCAAACTTCTGTCATTACAATCCACGAGTATCAGTCAATAAGCACAATCTCTGCAGATGTAAAATTCATCTGAATAATTCTACAGTAGAAATTTGTAACTAATAAAAGGCTGTTACTGCCTAACAACTTTACATTTCAGTGTCTCATCTCCAAATTCAGTGCTTGCTGCCCTTAAAGAATTAATTGCCTATGTTACATTAAAGAAAAAGATACATTGGTAATATCGCAATAGGGGGTGACTGAGATCCTGACACACAAGTTCATAGTTACTAGGCATCTTATACAAAGGAGGGCACACTAAGAAATGCAGAACCCCTATCCCCCGTAAAATGCATCAAATAATCAGCAACTAGGTTATTACATACCATATATCCATTACCTCTCAAACTCTTAGCAAAAGAAATCTAAACAAAGCCTAATATAATGGGGGGAGGCAAAGGCCCCCAAACAGGGACAGATTATAAATATTGCTCTTAGAGGCTTAAAAAGTTGCTAGAATAACGGCATTTGTCTTGGCATACATTTTCTGAAGGAAATGAAGGTTAAAATTCAAATGTATGACATTTAGTTATTTAAATCTTCAGTGATTTGCCAGAAAGCCACACATTTTATGAGGACTAGGCCAAAAATATGAGGCACAAATCTGTACAGTTGAGAGGTATTCATATATCTCAACTTCTTAGTGCAAGAAATCTGGACAAAGCCTAACATAATGTGGATGCAGTGGCCAAAAAATAGGGATAGATTTTAAATATTGCACTTTAAAGTTGCTAGAATTACAGGATTTGTGTTAACTTGCATTTCACAAAGAACACAAAAAAGCCACAATGGGGAAAGATCATTTTTTAAAGCACTGCATTTAGAAATGGGAACGGAGAGACTAGCTCAAGAAAGATTTCAAGAGTAGCCCTCAGACTGTGTCAAAAAGAGGTAGACTTTTTTTTTTTTTTACAAGCTTCAAATAGTACATTAGTTTACTCCCATGGCAGGATGAGTATCCACTGGAGTTGGTTGATTATCAGAGCCCATTTTGCTATGGGTCATTAGTGTCTTTAGATCCACTGCAACATTTTCAGAATATAAAAACACAGTTCTCAATCTTTTACCACATGAATCAGGAACAAAGCCAAAAGTACTATGGGAGAAGAGCAAAAAGATCCAGACTCAGGGACGCATTTTAACTTCTATATATCTAGTTGCTTACACAGATTTTGCATTAGCATGCCCATTTTGAAGAATATAAACTATAACTCCAGTGTCTCCCATCATTTAGTGACAGCAATCCTCAAGAATCAGTGCAAGGCCAAAAAGAAAAAAAATATATTTTAAATATGTCTATATACTCATATCTCTCTCTCTATATTTATCTATCTACATATCCTGTCTATATCTAGATAAATCCATATTTATAGATATCAGAGGCATAGCTGTTTCAACCTCCTTGCTCAAACCGAAGAACAAAAAAAAAAAAAAGGGCAGCTCTGATAGACTGCTTATGGGAGTCTGAAGCAAAGGCGACAGTTACATATGGAAAATGGAATGCATACCTCTGAACTGTACAGATTTTCACAGAATGTCCAGATTTTTGCCTTATTTTTGATGTGTTTCTCCTAAAATCTGTACTTTTCTGGCAAATAGCTGAGGATTGAAGTTATTAAATAATGACAAACATTTAAGACTCCACATCCTTTAGAAAATTCATGCTAATGCAAAACCTATTATTCTAATAACTTTCTAAGTTTATAAGAGCAATATTTAAAATCTGTCCCTATTTGTCCCCCCCCCCCATCATTTTAGACTTCGTCCAGATTTTTTTGCTCTAAAAGGTATGATGGAATAGCTGTAGAAAGTGTGTGCCCTTGTGTTAACAACACTTATTCTTGTAAAGCACCAAGGCCTGTACACAGTCTTCAGGACTTTCATTTAACATTTCAGAGGTAGAAAGACATGGTGATGAAGGAAGTATGTAACAGTGTTAGTTGAACAAAACACACACATGCACTTTCTCTCTCATATACACACATACTATCTCAAACAGTAACACACACTTTATCTGTCATACAAACAGAACAAGCACGTAACATACTACATTGAAATATTCATATATGCAGCAACTTAGTATCTCCTACTGGTCTGACTACCACCACTGTAGTGATTACTAATGATATGGCAAATGCATCTACCCGGTTAACATAAATCAACAAACAATTAAATAGCACAATACTGATTAGCTATCTCAGAGTTTTACTACCCATTGCAACCCATTCACAAAAAACACCTTTAACATTTTTTAAGGCAACTTAAATTGCCATTCATTGACACACACACACACACACAATATAGGGTGACAACATCTGCATACAAACCATCAATAAAACATTCACTTTAAACATGCAATGATTTCAGTTTTGTGTCAAAAGCTGGAGACTTGATATTCTACTAGTCAAAAATGCCCATATGATGCATCAATTCACTAACTTCAAACAAAACGTTTATGCTACATGACCAATGTGCAGTCTCCAACTGCCCAACTACGGTATTATCAAAAGTTTTGGGGAGTGTATTCTTTCTATTTCAGCTGTTCTTCCTTTTAATTCAGTTACCATTTTTGTGTTAGTAGAAGGAATACCTAACACCAGAATCCGTGCAGTTCCTTCTTAACAATAGTTCAGTAAGTTCAACTACTGCCATTTTATCTACCCAGCTTTTAATTTCACCATCAATACAAAAAGTCAAGTCTTATTTCAGTACACATTTTATAAAGTATCAGACTTCTCCTGTTTATCTTGTCCACTATCACACTTGACTGGAAATTGTTATTGGTTTCTACCTTCTTGTGAAACGTTAAATAAGCAACACAAAAATAATTCAGGATACAGATCAACCAACCACAATTATTCGTGGCATCACTTAAGCGTTTAAGTAATCCAAAAACATCATAATAGGCAGTCAAATTAAAACTATGAAATTATTTCAAAATTCTTGCAAAAAACTATCAGTAACTGTTGCACGTGGGGACTAAGCCAAAATATATGGACGTAACAGTTAAACAAGCAACAGTGTGCTCTACGTCACTATGTGCAGTTTTTGACAAGCAACGCAGGTAAAAATAATCACGATAGATATTATACGACTGCATTTAAGAAGTCTATTAAGTAGTCCATCAGAGTACTAATGGTAGCAGGACATAATATCACATAGGAACATAATGTAGAACAAATTGGCAACATGTGGAACACCTAAAAACAGTTTACTAACAAAAACAATTAGGAATCTCACATGATGGTTAAATGTGGTACTTTAGACTTCTAAAAGTTTTTTTAATGAATTAATAAGATTATGTATTATTTACAAAAAATATGGGTTAAAAATTTCTTAAAACTGAATGCATGACAGACAGACCATTCAAAATGGAACTGGGAAGAACACACCATTTTTAAGATTAGTAATGAAAAATGTTCTTCATAATGAAGTACACTTGAGAGACGTGATGCTAACAGCAAACACCCACACAAATCCTCCTTCTTTGAGGTCAACATTCATGCTTATCATGCTATTTTAAAGAGCACAAACGTGGATGGAATGTAAAGTCTCATTCAGCATCAGTCACACAGTCATTTAGCTAAACCATTCATAACATGTCATTTTGTAATAAAAAAAAATACTACATTGCTCAAAAACTGAATAACTGAAACCTAAATAGACGTTAACAACTAAGTAACTTGCTCTTTAAAATGAGCATTTCTTTTGGCAAACCTGTATTACTGTTCCCAGCTTGACATCTGGCTGTTCCTTGTTGCTGCACACGCTATCAGCAGGTAAACTCATTGTACTTGAACCCAATGCTTTAAAGAATCAGTTTCTTGAATAAAATTACAAATTAATAAAGTAAAACTTAAGATTTGGTTTAAAACACTCCCCTTAATGCCGTCTTTTCTCTAGCGTGTGGGTTCTGTATTTAATACAGAGCTTTGCAAATCCATTGTTGCACATTTGTGGATCAACTGAAATTTTAACAAAAAGTACACTAACCTCCTGAAATCTGTGCAACCTGATAATCAGGTTTTCTGCACTGCAGGTTTCAGGCAGAAACCGTATTTGGGGCAGCAGATGTTCCCATGGCAACTAGGCGCTTTCAAAGCCGTTTTCATGGAAATCCAACTCTCTTCCTAATTTTTGCCGCGGCAAAAGGACACCAGTGATCGGGTCCCCAGTTTCCTGGAGATCAAGGCACGCTTTGGAAGTAAGATTTCTGTGTGTCCCGGGACATGGCGAAATCAAAGCTAATATCTCTGGGTATGGTGACGGCTTGTACGGTGGTCAGAACAGAGAGAGCTACAGAAGGAGAGAGGATTCAAAAATACTGCAATAATATCATCAGTGCCCAGGGCTGTTTGCATTTTAAGCCACTCTGTATTTATCAAAAATGTGCTACCTACATACACACATACTATCACACACAGTAACACACACTTTATCTCTCTCATACAAACAGAACGAGTAATTTAAATTCCACACACATACATGGATATACACACACACGCACTCTCTTGCATACAGAAGCGAACAGTTTAAATTACAAACACAAACATACACTTTTTAAACCGCATGCATACACATGACCTTAACCCTTCTGTTAACTGAACTGCTGACTTAAGTTTCGTGTGCGACAGCAGAAGTTTTTTTTTTTTTTTTTTTAAACCTGTTGAAGCCTTCCAGCCAATCTGAAGCTATAAAAGTGTGAGAGCGGTCACCCTTCCCCCTCTCCCTATTGTTTTGGCACCCTTCACTCAGACAGGGCGCCGAGAAGATAGCAAAATAACAAAAGTAAATTAATTTAAATAAATACATAAAAATGTGCCCTTTATGAGGCCAGCCTGTACGGTGCCCTAGGCAGTCACCTAGTTCGCCTATGCCTAAGTCTGGCCATGCATGTCAGACAAAGCTAAGTTGGGATTTAAACAGTGTGACAAGTGTGGACATAAGATGCCTAACTCAGATACACATGTCCGTTGTGTCTATTGTTTGGGCATGGATCATATTAAAGCTGACTGTGACATTTGTGCTAGTTTTAGTATTTGGACACTAGCAGAACATAAGAATAAACTTATTTTAAAAGGTTTACTCAAGACACCTTTCTCAGAGGCTCTATCTGGGTCGGAGGTCTCACCTCCTCCTAAGACCAAAAAACATAAGGAAAAATGGAGTCTCTCGGTTCTTGCATCTCCGTCAGTTACGGAACATAGTTGGCTCCATGCTTTGCCAGCGCCCTCGACGCAGACCTCTTCGGCACCAGGCTTTGTGTCCTCTCCCTCGGTACCGACCATGATATTCACTCCTATTTTGGTTCCAACCACGGCACCACTGACTTTGGTGCCATCCTTGGTTCCCACATCGGCTCTGATGACTGTACATGCCTCGGCACCATTCCCGACCATGGTGCCGACATTTTCTTCGACTCCATGGGCTCTGATAACTGTACATGCCTCGTCACCATCCCTGGCCATGGTGCCGACAGTTTCTTCGGCTCCATCAGCTCCAAAACTTGAATACCTGCCAAGGACAAGATATTCTCCAACTTACGACCCTTTTTTGGGGCAGAGGTTTAGCCCCTTTCTAGAAAGACCTGATTCCCCTTCAGCAGCCTCCTTTAGATCCACTAGGAGTTTTTCTGAACTAGACCTAGTGCGGGTTGTGGACCAGCTTCTGGCAGCTAGGGGATTGCCCATTCCAGCTAGATCTTCCGTCCCTCCTGGCTCGGAATCCTTTACCACATCTTCCCCTGTTTATCCTCCTTCAGCATCCACCCTGAACTCAGTGCCGATGTCCGCTTTGGTACATACTGTTTCGGCTTCAACAGCAGTGTTTCCCCTTTTGGCACCGACCACCCTTGCTGCATCAGTGCCAATGGAGCCGATGCTTTCTCGGAGCGGTGCTTGGACCGTCCGTACCTTGGTACCTAGTGCAGCGCCTGTTTTCTCGCTGGCACCGTCTATGTCCATGGTTCCAACAGCTTCCAGTTCTCTTGGAATCCCTCAACTGGAGGTGGGCTCTTTGGGGCGGGGTGTGACCCCTGTTCCGAGGTTGCCCCTCCCGGCTCCGGGCTCCCATCCCTCCTCGAGTGGGTCTACTGTACAGGTGATGGAAAAGGTCCTTCATTCTGAAGGCTCACAGTCAGCACCAATGACATCAGTATCAGAAACCATGCCTAGCATGCACCTCTCCCAGCCTGCTAGGTCGGGTCCCCTGGCACGGGAGTCACAAGAACCCCATTTGAAGGGAACCCTTCTCCGGAGTCGTCTTCAGAAGATCCCACTGGAGAGCCACCCCGGAAGAAATGGTGCAAGAGGAAGCACCTTGGTTCCCCGGAGGAATCTATCAAAGAAGATACTGATTGTGATGAGGGGGAAGGGTCCCCACATTCTCCCCCAGACAACGTTTCATTCAGAGATATTCTCAAAATCCTCAAACAATGTGGGGAATGGAAGTCCTCTAACCCTTCTTCTGAGAAATCGGTGCTCCTGAAGACCTTCCATGCCTGACCATCTACTTCCTGGGTGACCCCACCAGCAGATGACTTTGTTAAACTAATTGTGCAACATGCCTGGAAGGCCCCAGACAATGCAGAACCTGTCCCATGGAGGCCAGACAAAATTTTATCTACACCTGAAGACCAGCCCCACTGGTCCAAGCAGTTGACAGTTGATTCTATGGTCATGGCGGCAGCCACCAAGAGGGAACTGGCAGAAGATAGTTCCACTGTCCGTCCTCCAAACAGGGAGTCCCGGACCATGGACAGACTAGGGAAGTAGACCTATGCTTCAGCGACCTTCGCCATTCAGTCGCTGAACTATCTGGCACACTTTACTCGCCTCCAAAGAGATCTAATTTCCAAACTGTTTTCGCCTTTGGTGGGGGTACTGCCTGATGAGGTGCGTGACACTGTCACCTCGCAGCTAGCTACCCTTGAATCCATCTCAAACTCCTCAATGTATTTGATATCTCACACCACCAAGGGGACAGCTCAAGCTGCCGCATCTGGTGTTGTCATGAGATGTAATGTTTGGATGCGGTTGTGTGACTTCGCAGACCCCTTTAAATCTTCCTTCGTCAATGCACCTGTCAATGAATCTGCACTTGAGAAAGACGGAAAGACCTTGTCTGCTGTGGGCTTTTCCAACCCCAAGAGGTCCTACTCCAGGAACCAGAAGGGCGGAAAGATGTGGTTCAAGAAATCCCAAGGATCCTTTCGTGACACTTGTGGTGAACAATCCTCCCGGGGTAGAGGGGGCAACTCATATGGAAGATGCCCCTTTCAGGGTAGAGGGGGTCCGCATAACCAGGGTGCCAGAGATTCTTTCTCTGGCAGACCCTACCACCGCTCCTGAGCAGCGGCCCGATTGCTTTCCTCTGGAAGCAGTCGGGGGTCATTTTTCTCTGCATCTACCAGCCTGGCATCTTATTACTACCGATGTTTGGGTGCAGAGAATAATATCCAGAGGCTACCAAATACCATTCAATTTAACTCCCAGACCAATCAAACGAATCCCTGATGTACCACCCAATCAGAGGGAATTAGCAGCCTTAGAAATAGAAAAGCTGCTAAGAAAAAGAGTCATCCAACCAGTCCCATCAGACCAGACAGGTTTTACTCGAGGTTCTTTTTAGTGCCAAAAAAGACAGGGGACTGGAGACCAATCCTGGATCTCAGCCTACTGAACAAATTTATCAAACCTCAAAAATTCTGGATGGTCACAGTACAGTCCATTCTTCCCTTCCTAGGAAGGGACAATTGGATGTGCTCTATAGATCTCCAGGATGCGTACTACCACATAAAGATGGATCATTGCTCCCGGAGGTTTCTCTGCTTCCGGCTGGGAGGCAATCACTACCAGTTCAGGGCACTGCCATTCAGTCTCTCGACAGCCCCCCAAGTGTTCTCCAAATGTATGGCAGTTATGGTAGCTCATCTTCGACTACAAGGATTCCAGGTGTTTCCCTATCTAGACGACTGTCTCCTTACCGCTCTGACCAGGAATCTCCTAGTCCACAGCCTCTCTTACACTCAAGGTCTCGCTCTCCGCTTTGGGATTACAATCAACAAAGACAAATCTCAGATGTCCCCAATGAAGACACTGGAATTTATTGGAGCAGTCTTCAACATAACATCCTGTCAAGCTTCTCTCCCCCCTCACAGGCTTTTGAAAATAAGACACCAAATCCAAGACTTTCTTCCTCACACATATGTACCAGCACATCTTGTACTGCAACTCTTGGGCTCCATGGCAGCTGCCATTATGTTAGTACCACCGGCAAGACTGCACATGAGAATCCTGCAGTGGCTCCTTTCCACCCAATGGTCATTGTTAACCCACCCACCCAACCACATGATACGCCTTGCAAACAGTTGCAAGGAAGAAATGCAATGGTTGATGAAGCCACAAACGAATCTTTGGTGTCGACCATTCTGTCTTCCCCAACCCACAGCCACGGTGACCATGGACACTTCACTGTTAGGGTGGGGGGTTGCATTTCCAGGGAAAGACTGTCCAAAGCACCTGGATCCCCATCGAGGCCAACTTGCACATAAATGTCCTGGAACTGAGGGCAGTTCTCTTAGCGCTGCAAGCGTTCCATGTATCCATACCCTCGGGGACCATTGCAATTCAGTCAGACAACATGCCAGTTGTCTGATATATCAACAAGCAAGACGGAACCAGATCTTACCATCCTGTGTCGGGAAGCCATGAGGATTTGGCACTGGGAGATAGCTTCCAATCGCTTTCTTATAGCAATGCACATTCCCAAGAGTTCCAACCTTATTGCGGACAATCTGAGCAGGAACATCCCGATGCCTCATGAGTAGTCCCTCAACCCTGTAATAGCAGATCGGATCTTCCAACATTGGGGCAAGCCTTGCTGCAATCTGTTTGCTTCCCCTCTAAACTACAAATGCAGAAGCTATATTGCCTTGATTCCCCCTCAGGGGGAACTACCAAATGATGCTCTAACGTACAATTGGCACCCGGGTCTTCTGTATGCCTTTCCCCCATTTCCCCTCATTCCAAAATGTCTCCAGAAAGCTCAGAGGTTGAAAAGCAAAGTGATCCTCATTTCGCCCTACTGGCCACGTCAAGTCTGGTTCCCGTTTCTATGGCCTCATCTGATTCACAGCGCATGGATCCTGGATCATTCCCAGGACCTGTTATCTCATCCTCAGGGACTGAGTCATCCGAACCTGCACAGTCTCAAGCTCACAGCTTGGTTCCTCCACTTCCAGTGATTGCCAGGCTGCCTGATATCCCATCTCCTGTTCGTGAAATTCTTCTGGCTTCACACAAACCTTACACTAGAAAGGTTTATTCTAGTAAATGGACTAGGATCTCTATTTGGGCCAAAGACCAGAACTTAGACCCTTTCTCTATGCCTATTCAAAAGATCCTACAATATCTGACTACTCTTTTACATGCAGGCGCCTCAGCTTCAGTGATCACTGTACATTTAGCAGCTATCGCCAATTTTCATAATGGTCTTGATAATTCTTCAGTTATGTCATACCGCCTATGCAAGATGTTTTTGAAGGGAGTATTGCATGTTAAACCTCCGTTCGAGCCTCCCATAGAACCCTGGGACCTGACTCTGGTGCTTCAGTCTCCCACAGATTCTCACTTCGAGCCTTTAGATTCATGTGATTTGAAATTTTTGTCATGGAAAACCATACTTCTTGTAGCACTCACCTCAGTGAGAAGAGTATCTGAGCTGCAGGCCTTGAGTGTCAAGAGTCCTTACTTGATCTTCCACATGGATAGGGTGTCCCTTCATACTGACCCTTCTTTCTTGCCCAAGGTCATTTATGGCTTTTCCCTTAACCAATCTTTTGACCTGCTGGTTTTCTTCCTAAGGCATTCTAATAGAGGGGAGTACTTTTTGCACACCCTTGATGTGCACCGGCTGCTTCATTGTTATTTGGACAGGACTAAATCTTTCAGGAAAACAGGCCAATTGTTTATGGCCTTTGCAGGACCCAGATTGGGTAAACCTGTTTCCAAAGTGACTTTATCCTCTTGGCTTAGAAACATCATTACCTTTATCTACCAACAGAATAAGCTATCCTTACCTTCCAGAATAAAGGCTCATTCTACCAGATCTATGGCTACTTCTGTAGGTTTTGATTCCAGAGCCTCTATGGATGATATATGCACAGCAGCCACTTGGGCAAGACCTCATACCTTTATATCTCATTACAAACTGGATAGAGGGGAGTACTTTTTGCACACCCTTGATGTGCACCGGCTGCTTCGTTGTTATTTGGACAGGACTAAATCTTTCAGGAAAACAGACCAATTGTTTGTGGCCTTTGCAGGACCCAGATTGGGTAAACCTGTTTCCAAAGTGACTTTATCCTCTTGGCTTAGAAACATCATTACCTTTATCTACCAACAGAATAAGCTATCCTTACCTTCCAGAATAAAGGCTCATTCTACCAGATCTATGGCTACTTCTGTAGGTTTTCATTCCAGAGCCTCTATGGATGATATATGCACAGCAGCCACTTGGGCAAGACCTCATACCTTTATATCTCATTACAAACTGGATTTGGCCTCCAGGGGACAAGCATGTTTTGGTTCTATGGTGCTCAGGAATATCCTTCCTTAGGGCCACCCATGACTCAAGTAGCTGGGGACTCGGTCCTATCTGTAATGAATAAACAAAGATTTACAACATCAGATAAAGACGTTATGTCTTATCATAACGTTCCATCTGTGTTGTAGATATTTGTTCATTCATTACTTCCAGCCCTCCTTCCCCCTGCCTGGAATCCTGGTGGACTTTAGGAACTCCTGGTTAGGGTATTTGCTCAGACAGAGCCTCCTACTATTTTTTCTATTACTACATCTTTTATCTAGGGCAGGCAAACTCGATCTGGAGTAACTAGGATAGCGGCATTGTGGGTAGGTTCTTAGCTGAGAGTTTTTGGCTTGCGCGAGCTGGGAAATGGGTGTATCAGTTCCGAGGATGGAACCGAGGTCCTATCTGTAATGAATGAACAAAGATCTACAACACAGATGGAATGTTATGGTAAGACATAACTTCTTTTTTTTTGCACAGTTCTAAACATTCTGTGCTTTCTGAGTATTGACATTTCAAAGAGATGCTTAGAAAAACAATGTACTCATTTGAGTACACTGAGTATGCCTAGCTACACCCTTGTGATGGAGTAAAGGTCAGACTATATGCCTGAAAATTTTAATTTGGTTAACAAGTATCTTGTAAGTTGCTGGCTTTCCAACAAGAATTGTATCCTTTATCAGTGGTACATCTCTAAAGACAAGGAGAGCGGGATAAAGTACAGTGCTTCTTAATGAGTAAAATAGAAAAAAGCCAGCTCCCACATAACCACTTTCTGAGGTGTACAATATGTGAAATCAACCACTGACTGCAGATATTAAAGATAGGTGCAAAGTCTGTTGAAATTAGTATGTGTATCCAGTGAAAAGTATGGGCACATAATTAGCATAAAGTTTGGTTATATAATAGTGCTTAATTCTTTCCACTCCCAGTAGGATGTGGAATGCTACTTAAAAAACAGTAAAAAAAAACTAAGAGTGACAAAAATGTAAGTATCACTGCAAAAATCTACCTCACAAAGTCATAAATTCATAGATTATTACTAGGCTAACAACCCGGGGGTGGGGGCTTTCTAAGCTTAGCCAAGTTTTCCACAAAAAATAATGATGCCCTGTATCCAAATAGGACATTGAGTGCCAGGCATTTATAAGCTACCTCTGTCCATAAGGGATATGGGTGCCAGGCCCGGTGTAGTCCCTATCATTTATTTTTGCTTCTGAAAAAAAGTAAATGTAGCATTTTATTTATTTTTGGATGTTTGTTTATTTGTAGTGGGCAGTGGAATACAAGAAAACTTACAGTAAAAGTAGCAGTATCATACAGAGTAAGGCAGTTCAAGTACAGAAGCATTTAGTGATTCAAGTCCGTCCTGTCTGGACACTGGAACTGATGGACTGGTCGCCAAAGATGCATCATTTGTGCAGCAGCAATGAGAACTCTTTTCTACCTCTAGCTCCTCCCCACCCTATAGGACGGTGCACTAACTCGCCAGATCTTGTCACCTTCAAGCTCATCAATGACACTCAAGACGAGCTCTAGCATTTTCAGAGATTTTTCATTTGCTTTCATCTGGAGACATGCCTTTTTTATTTATTAATTCTAAGATTCTCCTTGACAAGAGGAATACACAGGTACTAAAAGGTGTTCCTAACAGGGACGTGCAAAAAAAAAAAAAAATGAAATGGTGAACGAGAAGACCAACAATAAATACATGATTGGTCACCTGGAGAAAAGACAATTGGCAGGCTCATTCACATCTATTTTACAGAAACTTTCCCTGGCTTAGGTTCCTCTGGAAATAGCTTCCTTTCATCTGCCTCCAGGGTCATCTTCCACAACCACTTTGTTTACAGCTTCTCCTACAAGGCTCAGATCTTCAGCGCTGACAGATTTCATTTCAAGGAGAAGAATGGCAAACTTTCCTCAGAACAGGAGCTGTCAGGATTTATTTCCTTCCATCCCATGTCATCTGCATCCTCTAGGTCATTTTGGAGTCCCACACAGCTGATTTAGAACTTGATGTTGACTGCTTTTCTAAAGGCTCTGCTTCAATTTTATGTTCAGTAGGCTCCCTCAATAAAAGTAAAAAGATACTTGCACCCCCCCCCACACTTTTCAGTTTCTACCACAGACCCAGTTTCAGCACCAGGAGTAGCAGAAGTGAAGAGAGATTCTGTATCATGTTTTGGGTGCCCACAGATTTGACTTCCTTGGAGTTGATGGAGACTGATCTTGATGGTGTCAGCGACTACCATTACTAGGCACAAAAGAATTAAGTGGGAAGGGCCCAGTGCCAACTCTGTCCCCGACATTTTTGGGAAAATTGTTGTCAATACTCTTGCTGTTCGAATTTTCAATGCCAGAGTCATCTTGTTGGACTCTGTGCAAGAGTAGTCAGTGCCAATGGTTTCAGACCCTGAGTACTTTGGTAGAAGGTTCAGTGCAGGAGATATCAGCTCAGGTCTTCCAGTACAAACAGGCACCTGCTCCGCTGGTTCCACCCCTAGAAATCATTGAAGCAAAGTCTTTAGGTTATTCTTGTCTCTCCAGTACAAGGGACCTCAGAGGCATAACAGACACTCCAGGTCTAGTTTGACTTCTCCAAAGAAGAGCTCATAAGAGTACCTCTTTAGCCCTTTTCAAATGCAGTCTAGATGGTTGGATGGGTGACCATAAATTCACCCCGGGGGTTCCACCTGTCTCCCTCTTGGACAGGGGCAATAGGTGCACATCATGGAAATAAGGGCAAGAACTTGGCTAGGCTTGTAAGGGCCCTAGGGCCATTAGCCTAGTAGCTTCCTATGATCCTAAAGGGGATGCTCTATTCCAGGCTACCATTGATTCATCCTTCTCCTTCATGGGACTTACATTTTGTATTGGAAAAAAATGCTCTTCCCCCATTCAAACCTGCCAATTCAGATGAGAGATTTAATTCATGCCATGAAAAATTCTTATTTTTCCTGGTAGCCATTAACTCTGCCTGATGAATCTCAGAGTTGCAAGGTCTGCTGTACAAATGTTCTTATATTTTATTCCACAAAGACAGGGAATCCCTCATAACTTACATATTCTTTATGCCAGAGGTACAGTTTAGCCTAATCTGAGACAGTCTATCCACCTACCTGTGTTTTTCCAAATCCGTCCAGCAGAGATGACTACAGACTGCATTTTTGGGTGTGCAGAGCCAACTCAGGTTCTACTTCCAAAAACCAAAGGACTTCTGAAAAGACAACCAGTTATCTGTCTATTTTTATAATCTGAAGAGAGGTCCGAAAGTAACAAAAGTATCATTATCAGAATGGTTATTTGATTGCATCAGTTTTTGCTGTTTGTCTAACAACAAACTCTTGCCTTCCAAACCAAGAGTAGACTCTATCATGGCTAAAGATATGTCAGTGTCTTTCCTTAGAAACCTGCCTTTAGATTAAATTTGTGCAGCTGCCACATGGTCTACCTTAAATATGTTTGCTAAACATTATGGTTTAGACTTTTGTCAAGATCTAGACACTCCTTTGGGCCTTCCATTCTGAAAGGTCTTGTGCCCTAGTACAATCAAAGGCCAGCTGGGCATTATGTCCATTACTTCCAGTGTCTGGACTGGACCAAAATAAATATGCAACTTATATACTTACCAGAACATTAGATTTATTTGGGTTCTTTCTGGACTCTGGAAGTACCCATCCAGCTATCTCCCTTCAAATTGCCATATCTGGAGAAGGCTACAGGAGCACCAAAGGCCCATGTGTAGATTGTGTCTGCAGAATTTGTCATGTTGTCAGGGATAGCTTTTCTTTATCAGATCTCTCTCTGGACACAATTGTAGCTTTACTCAGTCTAGAAGTTAGCTAAGAGCATTGCATTGTGGGATAGGGAGGAGCTTCAGATAGAAAGAGTTCTGATTGTTGGCATGGAAATGAGGCTCTTTCAGTAACCAGTCCATCAGTTCCAATGTCTGGATAGAGAGCAACTGAATCTAATATTCTGGTTTATACATAACTTACATTTTCACAAAAGGAAAAGTTTGATTACATACAAATGTACTGTTCTTGAGTAAATTATGTGTGGATACTAACTTCCTTACAAATGTACATATGGAAAGTAGTAATTATTAAAGGAGAAGTTTCAATAAGGCTGTGGGAGGCAGATCTGCAGAATAAAGATAGAGGAGGATTATTGGGTAGGACTGGAAGTGGATGGAGTCAGACGGTAGTAGATGAAGAATATGATGTTGAGGAGAGAAGTGTTCAAGTCTGAGTAGGTCCTGAGTACAGTTGAGCACTTGGTCTTCAGCTTGAACTTGTTTTTCAGTGATTCTTTTGTTTTCCTTAATACTTGTTGTGCAGAGCTCAGCCGAGGTTTGTCTTTCTGGAAAGACTGTAGGGGCCTACATCACATGCACTCATTGTTTGACTATGTTGAATTTTAAAATTGGGGGAAAACAGGAAAGTACTTTTTTGTGTCTGGATTTAAGTTGCCTAAATGATCTAAATTTGTTACCACAAACAACTTACTTAACCCCACACAACATGGTTTCCAGCCATACTGTAGCACTGCAACGTTCTACAGCTTTTGCTTGATATGTCAAAAGCCTTTGGCACAGTGTCCCACCAAAAGCAACTCTACAACAACAAGGCATTCTATAGTTATGTCAAGAATCTAAATGGCAATGCTCAGATATGCTCTGAGCTACAACAGAATGGCATTAAATATACTGATCCCAGGGATGTTGCCAATATCCTGGCAGATCGATTTAGTGCCACCCCCTCTCACCCTCTAAAGGGCCCATCTCAATACCAAAAAATTGCCAAATTCCAGTAATCACAGCCACACAGGTAGAAACCGCACTCTCCAAAGCTAAGAATACAGCATCCATGGGACCAGATGACATCCCGGGCTGTGTACTACATGAACTACAAAATAAACTGGCACCTCACAAGTGTCATGTTTAATCATAGCCTCACTTCAGGCTTCATGCCCACTGAGTGGTGCACAGCTACAGTTATCCCACTCCACAAAGGGGGATCCACCTTGGATCCTGGGAACTACCGTCCCATCAGTCTGACGAGCCTGATCTGCAAGTGCATGGAACACATTATCACCAAACTTATAAACAAAGACTTTGGCAGCCTTCAAACAGTGGACCCCACCCAGTTTGGGTTTGTGAAGGGCCAATCTTGTCTCCTGAACCTGATTGACTTCTTCGAATCAGTCTCCAGAACTGTGGACGAGAGTAAGGAGGTCCACACAGCCTATCTGGACCTTGCCAAGGCCTTTGACACCATCCCTCACTCTGGAATCATAGATAAACTTACTAAAATGGGCATAAATCCCAATGTCACTCGATGAGTTGTCAACTGGCTTACTGACAGAACCCAGACTGTAAAAGTAGCCGACTGCATATCCAGCTCCAGACAGGTGACAAGTGGAGCACCTCAGGGTTCAGTCCTGGGACCGCTCTTGTTTGGCATCTACTTCTCTGAAGTACAGGCCAACACTAAGGGACTCTGGATAACAAAGTTCGCAGATGACTGCAAACTGGGAGCCATTATTGAATCCCCAAATGATGTGAATATTCTACAAAAGGGCCTTACAGAAACAGATGCTTGGTGCTAGAGCCATGGGATCAAGCTTAATGCCAAGAAATGTATAGTTATCCCCTTTGGGAAAAAACATGTACCCTTGAATTATCACATAGGTGGCAGTACACTAAACACCAAAAGTGTGATGACAGACCTAGGGACACAGATGTACAGTGGTGATAACCACATCACCACAACAGTCAGGAAATCCTTCTATGTGGCACACCTCATCACTAAGGGCTTTTCATCCAGAAAAAAGGAGGTCATTGTCCCACTGTACTCATCCCTCATTAGACCCATTATAGAATACAACGCCCCGTTTGGTATGTACCTCACAAGACATCTGCAACAGCTGGAAAGGCCACAGAAATACCTCACTAAAAGAATCACAGGCCTGAAGCAGATGCCCTATGCTGACCATCTAAAAAAACTCCAGCTATACTCTGTGGCATATCGTCTACTCAGAGGCGATCTCTGCTTAACATCTAAGGCCATGTAAAACCCTGAGCTGTTGGACATGCTCCACTTATAGAAATCCCAATCCCTCAGAACCACATGCGCCAGGGATCTAAACCTTGTCATCACAATGAACAAAACATGCTGGAGGGATAGGTTCCTGACACAGAGACTCCCCATACTCTGGAATAGACTGCCCATACATGTCA